>NC_044978.1:72875015-73180828 GCF_008728515.1 Papio anubis
GTTGATCAATGAAATTGATAAGCCTTGAGCCCTGCTAACCAAAAAAAAAAAAAAAAAAAAAAAAAGGGTAAAGACCCAAATTACTGGTATCAGAATTGAAGAAAGGGCTAACAAAACTGATTCTTATGGACATTAAAGAGTAATAAAGAAATATTATAAACAACTCTATGCCTTATAATTTGATAGCTTAGGTGAGATAAGTTTTTGAAAGACAAAATCTACCAAAACTCACACAGTGACATCGAGATTCTCTGAATAAACAAACCTCTCTATATATATTTTAAAGAAACTCAATCTTTAATTGATAACCTTTTAAAACAGAAAGTACCAGTCCTAGGATTGTTCACTTGGGAGTTCTATCAATCATTAATGAAAGAAATGATAATAATTTTCTACAATCTTCTCCATAGAATAGAAGCAGAGACAACACTTCTAAATTATTTCTATAAGGCCAGTATTACTATAATTTCAAACCCAGACAAAGACATTACAAGAATAGAAAACTACGCAACATATTTCTCAAGAACGTAAGTGCAAAAATCTTCAGAAATTTATTAGCAAATCAAAGTTATTAATGTATAAAAGATTATACCCTAAGACCAAATGAGATTTTTTCCAGAGATGCAAAACTTGTTGAACATTTGAAAATCAATTAATGTAATCCATCATATCAACAGGCTAAGAGGAAAAAATCATATGATTGTACCAATAGATGCAGAAAAATCATTTCACTCATCCATGGTAAATGCTATCAGTAAAATAGGATTAGAGGAAGTATTCCTCAAATTGATGAATAATATCATCTACCAAAGAAGTAGAGCTAACAGCATACATCTGTTCAGCATTGTACTGAAGTTCTGCCTAATGCAATAAGAAAAGAGTTAAAAAGTTTAGTATTATATACAGCTTAGGAAAGAAAAATAAAGCTGGCTTTGCTTGCAGATGACATGACAGTCTATGTAAAAATTCCCAAGGAATACACAACAACAAAACTGCTTGAACTAATAAGAAATTATAGCAAGGTTATAAGATCCAAGGTTAATATACAAAGTCAGTTGCCTTCTTACATTTTAGTAATGATCAATTAAAATTTTCTTAAGACTTTTTTTTTCCAAGTGGTGTTAGACTTACAGAAAAAATGAGAAGGAAGTGCAGAGATTTCCCATATAGCCCTGTCTCCACACATGCGTAGCTTAGTCTGTTGTCATTATCCCACCAGAATGGTACCTCTTCTACAAGTGATGTACCTACATTGGCACATCATAATCACCCCATGTCCATTGTTGAATTTAGAGTTTACTCTTGGTTTTATACATTCTATAGGTGTGGATACCAGCATTTGGTGGTGGTAGTGTTCTAGGTTTTGGCACCTACCATTCTAATGGATGTGTAGTGTTATCTCAAAGTTGTTTAAATTTTCATTTTCTGATGACATAGGGTATAAAGCATGTTTTTATAAGCTTACTCATCATCTGTATGTCTTTTTGGGTGAGGTGTCTCTTAAGATCTTTGGACCAGTTTTAATCAGGTAGCTTTTCTTATTTTTGAGTTAAGAGTTCATTGTATGTGAATATCTTACCAGATATGTGTTTTGCAAATATTTTCTTCCAGTCTGTGACTTGTCTTCTTATTCTCATGACATGGTCATTCACAGAGCATACATTTCAGATGTTTAAAGTAAAGTACAGCTTATAAATTATTTTTTTCATAGATTGTGCTTCTGGTGTTGTATCTAGAAATTTATCACCATACTAAGGGTCATCTAAATTTTCTCTTATGTTAGCTTCTAGGATTTTTATACTTTTGCATTTTGCATTTAGTTTGTAATCCATTTTGAGTTAATTTTGTAATGAGTATAATGTCTATGTCTAGATTAATTTTGTGTAGCATATGGATATCCAGTTGCTCCAGCATTATTTGTTGAAAATATTATATTTGTTTTATTGTACTGACTTTGCTCTTTTGTTATAGATCAGTCTATTTCTGCGCTTTCTATTCTGTTTTGAGAATCTATTTATCTATTAATTTGTCGATATCACACTGTCTTCATGACTGCAGATTTATAATAAGTTTGATGCTGAGTAATGTCAATCCTCCAACTTTGTTCTTCTCCTTCAATGTTGTGTTGTCTATTCTGGGTATTTTGCCCCTCAATAAACTTTAGAATTAATTTATCGACATCCACAAAATAACGTTTTGGGGTGTTGATTGAGATTACATTGAATCTATAGATGAAGATGGGAAGAACTGATGTCTTGACAATTTGAGTCTTTTTATCCAGGAACGTAGTATATATTTTTAAATATTTAGTTTGTGTTTGATTACACTCATCAGAGTTAGTAGTTATCTTCATATATATTTTATACATATTTTGTTAGATTTATACCTAAGTATTTTATTTTGGGGGCTGCTAATTTTAAATAGTATTGTGCGTGTAATTCAAATTCTACTTATATATTGCCAGTATATATAAAAGTGATTGACTTTTTAATTTTAACCTTTTATCCTGAAATCATACTATAATTATTATTTCTAGGAGAATTTTTTGTTGATTCTTTAGGATTTTGTACATAGACAGCTATGTTATCTGTGGACAAAGATGTTTTATTTCTTCCTTTCTACTCTGTACACCATATGTTTTTCTTTTCCTGTCTTATTGTAATAGTTAGAAATTTCAATGATCTTTTAAAAAAGTGGCTAGGGGGACTTTTTTTTCATATCTGATCTTAGTGAGAAAACATTTAGTTTCTTATTATCTTGGTCCATTCAGGCTTCTAGAACAAAATGCCATAAAATTCTATAACAAAATGCCATAACAGGTAGCTAATGAACAACAGAAATTTATTTCCCACAGTTCTGGAAGTGGTAAGTCTAAGATCAAAACATCAGCAGATTTTCTGTTTGGTGATGGGACACTTCCTAATTCAAAGATGGTACCTTCTCACTGTGTCCTCACACGGTAGAAGGAGCGAGAGGACTCCCTTGGGCTTCTTTTATAAGGGAACTAATCCTATTTATGAAGACTCAACCCTCATGACCTAATCACTTTCCAAAGGCCCTACCTCCCAATATTGTTATCTTGGGAATTAGGATTCCAACATACAAATTTTTGGAGGTCACAAGCATTTGGTCCATCGTACTCAGCATTAAGTATGACGTTAGTTGTAGAATTATTTTTGGAGATATTCTTTGTCAAGTTTTCAAACTTCCCCTCTATTTCTAGTTTCCTGAGTGTTTTCACCATAAATGATTGTCATATTTTGTGAAATACTTTTTCTGTATCTATTGACATGGTCAGATTAATGGAAATTTGAAATTTAAACATAACACCACTTACATTAGCACCGACACATAGTATAATAGGTATAAGTCTAACAAAATGTGTACCAGTTTTCTATGAGGAAAACTACAAAACTCTGATGAAAAAATCAAAGAATACCTAAATTAATGACAAGATATTGCATGCATATAGATACTAAGATTCAGTATTGTTAATGAGTTAGTTACTTCCAACCTCACCCACAAATTCCAGGAATCCCTACTCACAATTCCAGCACATTACTTTGTAGATATTGGTAAACTGATCCTACAGTTTATATGGAAGCAAAAGTCTAAAAGTAGCCAAGATGATAGTGAAGAAGAACAAAGTTTGAGGACTAAAACTACTGTACTTCAGTTTTGGTATAAAACTGTTGTAATTAAGACTGTGTTGTATTGGCAAAAATAATAATAATAATAATAAGTAAACAAATAGATCAATAGAATAGAACAGAGAGTCACAAAACAAACCCAAATAAATATAGTCAACCAATCTTTGACAAAGAAGCAAAAGCAATCAATAACGAAAAATTAATCTTTTCATCAAATGATGCTGAAACAACTGGACATCCCCATGGAAAAAAAAAAAAAAATGAATCTAAACGCTGACCTTACAACTTTCATTACAATTAACTCAAAGTAGGCTGGGTGTGGTGGCTCACGCCTGTAATCCCAGCACTTTGGGAGGCTGAGGTGGGAGGATCGCCTGAGGTCAGGAGTTCGAGACCAGCCTGGCCAACATGGTGAAACCCCGTCTCTACTAAAAGTACAAAAATGTGCTGGGCATTGTGGTGTGCACCTGTAATCCCAGCTACTCAGGAGCTGAGGCAGTAGAATTGCTTGAATCCAGGAGGCAGAGGTTGCAGTGAACTGAGACTGTGCCATTGCACTCCAGCCTGAGCAATAAGAGCGAAACTCCATCTCAAATAATAATAATAATAATGTATCTAATTTGACTCAATAATTGTAACAAATACACAATACTCAAACTTCTCAAAAATAGTATATTAATTTAAAAATATGATAAAAAACTTTTTGGGACTGATGACTATGCCAGTTTTCATGATTGTGTTAATGGTTTCGCAGGTCTATACCTCTATCAAAATTTAGTGGCAAAAAGAAATGAGCCTTCAAGCCACAAAAATACACAAAGTAACCATAAGTTCATATTAATAAGTGAAAGAAGCCAATCCGAGAAGGTACTTAGTGTTCCACTCCAAGGCTACATAATGTATGACATTCTGGGAAAGGTGAAGTTATAGACAATAAAAATATCCATAGTTGCCAGGGTTTGAGAGGGTGAGAGAGAAGGATGAATAGATTAAGTCAGGGAGTTTTAAGAGCAATAACACTCTATGTACTGTGTATAACACTGTAATAAAAATTTGAATTCTTAATGATACTGTTATGGTAGCTATGTGATATTATGCATTTGGCAAAACCCATAGATGTGTTACAACACAAAAACTGAACCATAATGGAAACTATAAATATTAGTTATAATATCTATAGTGTCAGTATTGTTTGTTGTCTTTTTTTCCTTTTTTTTTTTTTTTTTTTTTTTTGAGCCGCAGTCTGGCTCTGTCGCCCAGGCTGGAGTGCAGTGACATGATCTCGGCTCACTGCAACTTCTGCCTCCCGGTTGAAGCAATTCTCCTGCCTCAGCCTCCCAAGTAGTTGGGGCTACAGGTATGCACCACCACACCCAGCTAATTTTTGTATTTTTAGTAGAGACAGGATTTCACGATGTTGGTCAGGCTTGTCTTGAACTCCTGACCTCAGGTGATCCACCCACCTCGGCCTCCCAAAGAGCTGAGATTACAGGCGTGAGCTACCGCGCCCATCCACTATTATTTCAATTGTAACAAATGTGTCATACCAATGCAGGATATCAATGATAGGGAAAACTAAGGACAGTAGGAGAGAAAGTATACGGAACTCTTTCTACTTTCTGCTCAGTTTTTCTGTAAACCTGAAACTGATCTGAAAAAAAAAAAAAAAAAGTTTATTGATTTTTTTTTTTAAAAAGTAGAAATGAAAGAGTAATCAAAACTAACCTTAGTTTTTTTTGGTTTTTTTTTTTTTCCTTGTTCTTTTTTGAAGGGGTCAAAAACAGGCATTTTGTTTTTTCATTATAAACCACAAAATTTATTATTTCCATAACTTATTTTGTCAAGCTGGCCATAGAACCCTTCATTTCAAACACTAAGGAAAAAAATAAACTTTGTTCAGAAATACTGTTTATTATTTCATTTTTAAGTTAGTAAAATGAAATAATATGTTAGGGTGTGCTCTTGGCAAATTACTGCAATGGACAGATGGTTTTTCATTATTTATTACACAGAACTACAAGGACAGTGACAGTGTGTTTGGTGGGGATGCTTATTCATCTGTGATAGAGTAATTTTTGAGCTCCTTGGCCAGAGCACATCCTAAATCTTCCTCTCTTCCCCTGCCTCTGCAAAAATACCTGCCTAAAACAACGTGTGTGTGTGTGTGTGTGTGTGTGTGTGTGTGTGTGTGTAGCTAGGAAGATACTTTCCATCTTGTATCTTCCCAAAGGCAAAATCATATGAGTGTAAAATGGGCTATTTAAAATGACTTTGAGGGTTATTTTTAAAGCATATTCCTCTTTTTGCTTAAAATGTAATATCTCATTTGGCACTTATTTTGCTTTGCTAGCATATGTTTCTAACGATTTACTTAGAAAAAGTAATTTCTCTTTGAAATAGATTCTAAGTGGTAACAGTTAGTGTACTAGCATGGTTATTTATCTAAATAGTATATTTTATAGACAGAAGAAACCTTCAGTAAATAATACAATTTCATACTACATACTTTAAAAAGATACACTTATCTTGTGCTTATTCTAAAGTAAAACATAATTTTTATGTTTAATAAATGCTATTTTTGAAAAATATTAATTTGCACAATTTTAGCATCTCAGTAAATTAATTTCTTTTAAAAAGTAAATTGAGAATCTTATTTTGTTATGCAAAAGTGTGCTCCTTTAAGTTGAATATTATTTGTACCTTCAATTTGTTCTGTTTTAATTTTCTTTCTGCATAAATCTTTCTTAAGTAGTAATTATTGACGCAGTAGACATATACATATAATCTAGCATTTGAAATACGTGTAGTAGCTTCATAAGTGACAACTGCAAGAGTTATTTACACTGTTTTTTTCTCTTTTCCTCATGAATCTAGGTTTATTTTTCTTTTATCTGGTGCTTTCCCTGACAGTTTTTCAAGGTTACAAAATTGGCTGCTTGAAGTCAGATGTATAGCAAAGGCCATTTGTCCTGTTCACTTTCACATTAATAGACCCTATTAAAGAAGAAAATCTGCTCAAACCTCTTAGAAAATTTCAGATGAATTCTTTTTGTAAAAATTGCTGGAAATCAGATTAAGCATGGGAAATTACCCTACAAAAAGTTCTGACTCAAGTTGTTTAAATTGTTTTTCTAATCTCCTAACTTGCCTACCTTTGTTTTTTTGCATACAATCTGATTATATTCAAATAATATAATTACATGAACATCAAAGAGAGCCAAACATGCTAGCAGAATGATGTTGTAATTAATTTTTTATCAGAGAAGAGTCAAGTGCTTTCCAACAGTGGCATCCTTAGGTTATCAGATAATTTCCCAAATTCATTTCCATGAAATTAATGACAGTGGATAAGTTTAATGCTCTCTAACTATCTAAACATGCCTAGATGATAATTTTTAAAATATTGGAAGTTAATTTCACTAGAATATTATATTTTTGAGTCATCAAAAAGAGTAACCTACAGCACCTAGTGATGTTTGTCTTGGATCAAGGGAAATCAGGAGTTGATTCAAACAGCTACCAGATGTAGGAAACCTCTCCTGGTAATGAATATCAAGGCAAATTTTAATTCATATTTAAATTTAGTACTTAAGATAGTTTGTATCTTGAGCCATAATGAAATTAATTTAATTCTGTAGAACTTACCATAAGAATGGTGGAGAGTGAAAATAAAAATCCAAAGAGTGAGAAAAAATAATCTCTGTTAATCACATATGATCAGATTATATTGTCAGATAATATATTATGATATATTATCTGTATGAAGTTTATTTTACTTCTTTCTATTAAAAATGCAAATCTGGACTAATAGGGAAAAGACTTCCTTCAAATTTTAGTGCTCTTATTTATTCTGGTAGACATTGATAACAAGTCGAATTCCAAGATTTTTGTTTCACTTTTACATCAATGGTATCAATTTTTGTATTAATGCAAGAATATGTATCCTTAAAAGGCAGATACTTGTGTCTTAATAGGATTGCACTGAACATGAGTTTCTATGGTTAATGCACATTTACTTAAAACTTTAAAAATTAGGTTTTTGTCATCATTTTGAACTAGTAAAATTCAAATCTTGAATTTTCCACTAAATCTTTTCTTCTACTTTATTTCTTATCTCTGTTGTGCCGTTATCCTCCATTCTGTATACAACCATAACATTTCAAGTTATCATTAACTTTCTTTGCAGTCAATTATGAAGTCCTATACATTTAAGTTTTTCTATTTCTCAAGCTTATTTTTTATTTCCAAGCCAACATTTGTCTTCCTTCAAGTGTTCAAAATCCCTTGTCAAATGTTGTGAAAACTTAGAGAAACTTTTGATATTGAACTGTGTGCTTAAAATATTAATATTTAAGATAAATATATTTGATAATACTAAGTAAATACTATGTAATAAATAATAAGGTTGGTATTTTCCTTAAGTTTTGGTGTATTTTATGTGTATAAAATAAAAATGCACGTATTGATGCTAAATATGTATTATTTTCATAAAACGATCTAAATACTTTCTCCAAATTAACTTACATTAAATCCTATAAAATTTAAATGATTATTATCACAACTTTATAAAGAACCTGAAATATAAATAAACATAATATTAAATTTCTAGATCCTATATAAAATATTCTGTATTTTCATAAACAAATATATTGCTGTAGTTAACATTGTTTCCATTACTCATAGCCACACATCATCAAGTAAAGTCTTCAATCTCTGGCAGCATGTAATAGCATTCATATTTTGCTGTGATGAACAATATAGTTTCTCATAGATACAATTATAGCATATAACCACCAATGTGACTGAATAATTTTATGATCAGTATATATGTACGTGAGTGTAAAAAAATGTATAATGAAAAGAATATATGTAACTTTAGTAAAGTCTATAAATATATTTGAGATTATACTAAAATCTCTTAAGTCCAAGTGCATATTCTTTTGTTATATGAATTGCAGAATAATAGATTGATACATTAAATATTTCAGGCACAATTAAATTAACTCAATCTCATTATTAAATATTTCAGGAAGAATTATATTGAACTATGCTTTTCTTTGAAATAGGGTAAATAATTCCTCATAACATATGTAAAGCATTTGGACCATCATGTGGAAACAGTAAATATTAAAAGTATAACAGTTCCTGTTTATTTACTCATTCTTTTCTCAGAAAGATTGACCTTCCTTTCTGTTGTCCTGTGATACAACCTTCTCCAGTGGGAAGAGTATGCCTCCTTCAGATTTAGTGCTGGACTTCACCATGTAACTTAATTTAGCCAACTGGGTAAGAGCAGAAGTGATAACTACAACAGCTCTTAGAGCCATGGCTGGTTTTTGCCTGCTCTCTTGCTTTTTCATCTTGTTACACTTGTTACGACTGATCCTTCAGTTAGGGCCTAAGAATGAAGAAGACACATATATAAGCTAAATAAACACAGAAGCAAAGAACTGCAGCTTACTCTTAGCTGCCAAAAAGTGACGTAAGTGAAAAATATCATTATTATTGTAAAGTCACAAATTTTGGAAGTTTTGTTATTCACTCTTGCCTAGGGAAGATTATAAATGCTCTTAGCTATTTTTTGTATTGTCTCAAAATTGCTGGAGCATTTCTCATGTGGCAGCATGCTGTAATCCATTAAGAGTGAGATAATACTGTAAATTTGATTATTTAAATAATTAAACTAATATCATAGCTATATGCAAT
Organism: Papio anubis; assembly: GCF_008728515.1. Classification (NCBI taxonomy): domain Eukaryota; kingdom Metazoa; phylum Chordata; class Mammalia; order Primates; family Cercopithecidae; genus Papio; species Papio anubis. The sequence continues at coordinate 72,884,372 of NC_044978.1, forward strand.
CTGGAAAAGAGCCCATGCTATAAGGAAACTTTGGCCAAGAGCCAAAGGTATGGCTACTTAGAAAGGGGTAACATAGAAGGCCTGAGGTTTCTGTCCCTATAAAACCTGCTGGCGAGGTTGCCTTTTGTCTGGCATCTGGGAACCTAGATTTTGGGAAAGTTCCCACTATTCTCAGAACTAACAAGAGTGGCTCACCCTCCCTGAAATATTTATAAAAAACAATATAGTTTCTGCTGAATATCTAATTTCTTTCTGCAAGTCTGATATTTCATATGTGCTAGGCATAGGGTGCTTACATGACTAGAACCTAATAAAACTATGGATACTGAGTCTCTACAACACATGGTGTCACAACATTTGTTGGAGGAATTAAGCATGCATAGTGTAACTCCAATAGGAGAAAACTCTTTGTAAGCTGCACCTGTTTTCTTCCAGACTCTATGCTGCATCTATTCATTTTGCTGATTTTGCTTTGTATCTTTTCACCATAATTAGTAATAGCCATGAGTATAACTATATTCTAAGTCCTGTGAATCCTCTTTGTGAATTATCAAACCTGGGTGTGGTCTTAACAATCCCCACCACAATAATCATATTAATAATTATATTGAAATACATTAATTAAATATAACAAAGAGCTGAGAGACTGGATAAATTTTAAAAAAACAAAATACACCAAAAAAGAGCCCGCATCTCCAAGACAATCCTAAGTCAAAAGAACAAAGCTGGAGGCATCATGCTACCTGACTTCAAACTATACCTACAAGGCTACAGTAACCAAAACAGCATGGTACTGGTACCAAAACAGAGATATAGACCAATGGAACAGAACAGAGTCCTCAGAAATAATACCACACATCTACAGCCATCTGATCTTTGACAAACCTGAGAGAAACAAGAAATGGGGGAAAGGATTCCTATTTAATAAATGGTGCTGGGAAAATTGGCTAGCCATAGTAGAAAGCTGAAACCAACCTTTCCTTACCCTCTTACACAAAAATTAATTCAAGATGGATTCAGACTTAAATAAACAGACCTAATACCATAAAAAACCCTAGAGGAAAACCTAGATATACCCATATTCAGGACATAGGCATGGGCAAAGACTTCATGTCTAAACACTAAAAGCAACGGCAGCAAAAGCCAAAATTGACAAATGGGATCTCATTAGTCCAAAGAGCTTCTGCACAGCAGAAGAAACTACCATCAGAGTGAACAGGCAACCTACAGAATGGGGAGAAGATTTTTGCAATCTACTCATCTGGACAAAGGGCTAATATCCAGAACCTACAAAGAACTCAAACAAATTTTACAAGAAAAAAAACAAACAACCCCATCAAAAGTGGGGCAAAGGATATGAACACATTTCTCAAAAAGAAGACATTCATACAGCCAACAGACACATGAAAAATGCTCATCAATACCGGCCATCAGAGAAATGCAAAATCAAACCACAATGAGATACCATCTCACACCAGCTAGAATGGCTTAACACAAAAAGTCAGGAAACAACAGGTGCCGGAGAGGATGTGAGAAATAGGAACACCCTACACCGTTGCTGGGATTGCAAACCAGTTCAACCATTATGGAAAAAACAGTATGAAGAGGCCTCAGTGATCTAGAACTAGATGTACCATATGACTAGGTTATCTCATTACTGGTATACCAGTGATTATAATCATGCTGTTTAAAGACAATACATCGCATAGTTTATTAAGTGCACTAGCTCAATAATAGCAAGACACTTGAATCGTCTCCAGTCGTTCATTTGCGACAGATTGATTGTTAGGTCGTGGTGCACATATACCATGGAATATTATGTTACAAAGTGATGAGTTTCAGTGTCTTTGTAGGGGATTACGACGCAGCCGGAAACCATCATTCCCAGCAAAACCAAAAGAACAGAAAACCAAACACTGCATGTTCTCACCATAGGTGGGAACTGAACAATGAGATCACTTGGGACTCAGGAAGGGGAACATCACACAATCGCTCATCATGGGAGGGGGGAGGGGGAGGCATTGCATTGGGAGTTACATGATGTAAATGAATTTGTGCTGATGGGTGCTGACTGAAAGCTGATGGGTGCAGCACACCAACATGGCACAAGTACATATGTAACAAACCTGCACGCTATGCCCATGTACCCTAGAACTTAAAGTATAATAATAATAAAAAATAAATAAAATGTTTAAAAAAATACATGTTTCCTACATAAGACACACTTAACATTTAAAAACAAATTAAGAACTAATTAATTTTATCAAGATGGAGCGACATTCCATCTTAATAAAAATGTGTTTTAAAAATTGTTTAAGAAAATAATTAAAAACCAAGTAAATAAAATAAACATGTAACTCAGAAAATAGGAGAGTTTTCAAAAATAAAGAGGTTTTTATTTACATAAAAGAGGCATAACTTACCTAAAATAAATGTATTACCTACACTAAAGATACTAATAAATTAAGACAGATAAAAATAAATGCTTTGAGAAATAAATGCTACAGTATATTCTTTGGAAATAAAGGAAAGTCTAATTTTTTCATCTATTATTGAACAAGAAAACAATATGTAATTCATCAAATACAAATTGAAAGTATAAAGCACACAAACATGTCATATACACTTTACAAAATGCAACATATTTCACATTTTATGTGTGTATCTTCTTAAGAGAGCTATTTTATTTTTCCATGTATATCATTTATTCAATTATTCCACTATTAATAGATATGAAGCTTATAATAGCAAAATAAACTATTATATAAACTTTATAAATTTATATATTAAATTTATATAATAGTTTATTTTACAATTATTTTAAAAATTATGTGCAAATGTATCTACAAAATCCGTTCCCAGAAGTGAGATTGCTGAGTCATAGGCTGTGAACATTTAAAGAACTGGTTGCTGGTGACTAGTTAACCCGTTATCATCAATGGGTATATAGGTATATCTCCAAGTAAACTGTATGGAGTACCTACTTATCTCATCCTTCTTTTCATCACTTTCTATGTCTTTGCCTGTCTCAATGGGAAAATGTGTTACTTCATTGAATATTTACTTTACAGCAATTCAAATATCCTTTTTACTTATTCTTTCTTAATTGGTGAGGTAATCTTCCATTCTACACTGTAATAATTCACTAAGCTGCATACTTATGACTTGTATACATTTCCATGTGAACATTTGTGAAATTTATCCGTGTTGTGAAAATAGCTATCGTTCATTTATTGCTATGCCCCCTGGTATTACACAATCTACTTCTCCATTCTGCTATTTAATAACAGTTTTAATCTTCACTAAAATGCATTACTATGGTTGGATTCTTCTCATATTTCTTCTAAAATATTTCAAATAGTACAATTAAATGTCTAAAGAAAAAATTATGTTAACTGCAATGGCCTGAATAATTGTGTCACCTTCGAATTTATATATTGAAATCCGAATCCCCAATGTGATTGTTTTAAAAGATGGAGTCTTTGGAAATAAATTACTTGGTATGTTGGAGCCCTCATGAATGGGACTAGTGTCTCTATTAAGAAAAAAATCTAGAAAATTCTTGAGCCCTCTTTCTGCCACAAAAGGATACGATAAATTTACAATGAGAAGTCTGCAATTTGTAGTCCAGAAGAGGACCCTCAGCAGAACCTGACCATGCTGATGCCCTGATCTCAGACTTCTAGCCTCTAGAATTCAGAAATAAATTTCTGTTGTTTATAAGCCATGTAGTCTATGATGCTTTCTAATGGCAGCCAAAATTAAATAAGACAATAAGTGTTATTAAAATAACACACTTTTATTTATTACATATTTATTCTCTATTATTGACACAATTTTGAGTATCTCTTTTTATATTGGGAGTTTGCCATGATCACTATGTTAGTATTTTATGGGTATGGGACAGGAAAAGGAGTAGTGACCAGTGGATATATAGTCTTCTCCTAGTTTTTACAAAGGTGACTAACTTCAGGCTACACAGTAATGACAACTGAAGAACTTTTCCTGACTCCAAATGGAAGATTTCAACAAACATTCTGTAGACATGGAATAAGGATTATAATAAATAAGAATAATAGCACAATTTTGGTTATAGATTCAGTATAATGCTTCCAATGTTTCACTTCCAAAATTGTTTAAAACATTTAGCTACTGATTGCAGTCGTCTATTTTTCAAGATTACTTCCTCCAGTATTCTCACTCCAGATATTATTCCAACACTTTGCATCATCTAATTTACTGACACTGCCGGTTTTTAAACTTCACCACACCTATCATTTTCTTCCTTTCTTCTTTACCCAACATAAAAACAGGGCTTCCATTAAGACTCATTCTGTAGATTAATAGAGACATCACCAGTCTCCAGGGTTAGCAAGTCAACAATTTCATGAAAATTAAATTTACATAAGAATGTGGGGAAAACGAATAACATTTCTTTTTTTTTTAATTTTTATTTTTTAATTATTATTATACTTTAAGTTCTAGGGTCCATGTGCATAACGTGCAGGTTTGTTACATATGTATACTTGTGCCATGTTGGTGTGCTGCACCCATCAACTCGTCAGCACCCATCAACTCGTCATTTACATCAGGTATAACTCCCAATGCAATACCTCCCCCGCCACCGCTCCCTATAATAGGCCCCGGTGTGTGATGTTCCCCTTCCCATGTCCAAGTGATCTCATTGTTCAATTCCCACCTATGAGTGAGAACATGTGGTGTTTGGTTTTCTGTTCTTGCGAAAGTTTGCTGAGAATGATGGTTGCCAGCTGCATCCATGTCCCTACAAAGGACACGAACGCATCCTTTTTTACGGCTGTGTAGTATTCCATGGTGTATATGTGCCACATTTTCTTAATCCAGTCTGTCACTGATGGACATTTAGGTTGATTCCAAGTCTTTGCTATTGTGAATAGTGCCGCAATAAACATATGTGTGCATGTGTCTTTATAGCAGCATGATTTATAATCCTTTGGGTATATACCCAGTAATGGGATGGTTGGGTCATATGGTACTTCTAGTTCTAGATCCTTAATGAGTCTTAATGGTAAACTCTTAAAATAAGCTCTTTTTCATTCTCTTAACACCTGTTTCCATGTAAAATACCATTTTGTGCCCCTCTTGAACTGTATTTACTGTTAGAAACTGGAGATAAATATGAATGTTTCATATTTGCTCCGTTACCCTCGAAGGAATGAATGAATGATCCTTGAAAGTCACATAATTACTCCCAGAACATGTGATGAAAACAACAACAAATCTAAATGTCTATTTTCTTCTCAAAAACAAGGACAAAGAAACTATCCAATGTATGTAGAAACTGGCAGGAAACAAGGAATCAAAAGTGATTGAAAGAGTTATAATGTAAGAATGTCTTGAGCTTGGCTTGGTTATTTTTCACTTCTACAAAATTGGATATTACATTTTTAAAATGTTTTTTGAGTTTTTAAAATGTCATGGAATAAGGCAGTAACTGCTCTTAGTTCTCATTAAACTTTCTTCAATTCACAAAAAAAAAAAAAAACAAAAAAACAAAAAAACAACAACAACAAAAAACAGGGCTTCATCATTTTCTTTCCCTGCTCTACATTTCTTATACTTGCTGGGAAAACCTCTCATCTCTAATTTTAATGATTAAAACCAATTAATTTCCTCTTCAGCGATTGTATGCAAGAAGACATATACAACTGAGAAAAATTGAAACAGCTATGCTCACTCTTTTCATTTTACGTGAATAGAGATACTTACCTATCTCATGCAATTTATAATTTCTACTGAGCCCTATTTTTCCCTTAGGATATGAACTCTCAAATACTTCCAATATGAACATTTTCTCTCATCAAACCTCTAACATCTTGCCTCTTGCATCAAGCTGATACTCTGCCATCTATTTTACAGAAAAGGGAGTAACAGAAGAAAAAATCACCTTTCTTCAAGAAGTATTCCAACTGCTCTGCATCTGTGAACATGCTCTGCCTTCACTCCTGTCACTGAAGATCCTTCACTGCACTCTTTACCTCTACTCAACGTCAGTCTTAATGTCTCTTCAGTTAATTGTATAATGGCCATAATGCTCCCAGAAATTTATGTTGCTTCTTCTTCACAATGTAAAAATAAATCATGTATCTTGGTCATAACTTCAAGATAGCACTTGCCCAAATTACTTATTAATTAAAAATGGAACGATAGTAATATCAAAGGGCAGAAGTCACACACTACCTAAACTCAGCAAAACAAGTTAACCTCATCAGGGACAAATAGAAATCCTGTGCATATCATTATGCTCAGAGAAGGATGAAATTTCATCTGGTAATCCTGCCAAAAATGTCTATTTTGAATTTAATAATGAAGAAACATCATACAATTATGTAAATAGAGGAACATCCCACAAATATCAAGGACATCAAAGACAACAAAAATCCAAGTAATTATTCCAGTTTATGGGAGATTAAAGAAATTTAACAATTCAATGCAAGTTTAAATCCTGCCTTGGATCCAGGACCAGATTTTTGCCACTTATAGCAATGGAACAATAGGAAAAAATTAAGTAAGGTCATTAAATAAGATACTAGTACTGTATCAATGCTGATACTATAGTTTTTATACTTGCACTATAGTTAAATATAATCTTAATTTTTCATCTTTTTTCTTTACTTAAGAGAAAATATTGAACATAACAGGATAGACTTAAAACACTGTAAGATGGTAACAGAAAATTCAACAGGTTTTTGACTTGTTTGCTACAGTATGTGGAGGCACTGACCTGAAAAATACAGAAATTCACCATTCTGAATTATCTTGTATTTTATTTCAAATCCATTTAATTAACCTTTCAACCATATGGTTTTAAATATCCATGTCTTATATAGAAAACTACTTGAAACATTTCTGTGTTACTTGAATAACCATTATGTGTATATGCATAAACCAGGAAAGGTCTAATTGCTATTTGCATGGATTATTTACAGCTAAGTGGCCCATGAAAAAAATGAGAGTCCATAAAAATGCTATTGTGTGCTAAAACCAATCTGTCTTGCTGCTTTTAATTGTGAATGAGAGTATCAGTTTATAGATTTTAGAAGCATAGGCTTATAAATGTTTCTCACAAACAAGAACAAAGGTTATAGAAACAATCTGTCAACTAAATGCTATAATAAACTTTCATACAGAATGTTTTATTTCCCCCGGAAAACTAGGTTTTCTGTTTCCAGAAGGCAGATCACAAAGATGCCTCTTTTATTCTGTGTAACTAACTTATCATTTTAACTAATACAGTTGTGTGTGTGTGTGTGTGTGTGTGTGTGTGTGTATGTATGTATGTATTGAGACAGAGTCTTGCTCTGTCGCCGAGGCTGGAGTGCAGTGGCACGATTTCAGCTGACTGCAACTTCCACCCCCTGGGTTTAAATGATTCTCCTGCCTCAGCCTCCTGAGTAACTGGGATTACAGGCGTACACCATCATGCCCTGCTAATTTTTGTATTTTTAGTGGAGACGGGGTTTCGTGATGTTTTACAGGCTGATCTGGAACACCTGACCTCAGATGATCCTCCCGTCTCGGCCTCCCAAAGTGCTGGGATTACAGGCCTGAGCCACTGTGCCTGGCCTGTTGTAGCGTTAAATAGATCTAACATGGTGACCCCCATGGAGTTGATTTTGTTGTTGTTGTTGTTTTCATTTATTTGTAAGGCATATATATTCAGGGCATTTAAAAATAGAGAGAAGTCTCTGGGTTGGTGAGCACATAAAAGTTCTGGAAGGGTGGCATGCCCTGAGAGGGCATGAAAGCTCTGTACCTCTTCCCGCATACCTTGCCCTATGCATCTCTCCCATTTCACTGTTCCTGAGTTGTGTCCTTTATAATAAATCATGACAAATCAAGTGTCTTAACTCGTTTCCATAATGCTTTGGAACTTGCAGTAGGTCAGAGAGAAATTCAGCATGTCTGTCTGTATGAAATTGGTTGGTGCCAAATGATAAAGCTGAATTGCAAGGATACATTTGATTCCTTAGAGAGGCTGAAAAAATAAAGGGTTCAGACGGGCCCGGTGCTATCTGCCTGTTTAACTGCAGTTTGTCAGGAATCCACTGGTGGTGTGGGAGGCATAGTTTGTCTTTAAAGAAGTTCACAAACTCTTCAAAAGGAAAAACAACCAAATTGAACAGTTCTCTGTGAAAAAGTCAGAGGGAGTTTGGAAACGAATCTTAACCAAACTGCCCTATGTGCTGGCATCTACCAAAGTGTTATAGAAAGCCCTTCCAAACTGTTCTGTTCCCAACCTACAGAAGAATTAGTCAAATTTCACCAGTGAGTGGATAATTAATCTGTTGGATTAAAGTATTTGCTTCTTGGTGTCATACACAGATCTCTAGGAAACTCAGAAGATATTGTTCAGTTATTTCAGCAAGCAATTAAAGATGAGTTGTGTTATCAGTATATCTTATATGTTCAACTGTATGCTTGCTGTGAACTCAGCTATTTTCTATTAGTGAAAGCAGAGACTAGGAAGAAGCAGAACTCTACTTCTTAAGAAAAGTAGGATTGTTCTGGCTGCAACTTTGAAAACGGATTTCATTGTTACATCTATTCCGGTCTTTCTGAGAAAATTAGTTCCTCAGTGATGATCTGAGATTTCTGCTCTGTCACTCTCCACCCAGGTTCTGTTTTTTAAGATCAAAGCAGAGGACAAAGCTCTTGTAAAGATGACCTTTGTTCTGAAAATCACCTATGCCAAAGACACATTTTTCCAGTTAGGCTGACATATTCAGTATCTCCTCTTTTAAACATATAACTAAAATGTAATAATAATAATAATGACCTGGGAAGACAGTTAAATGAACTTGTTCAAACATTTTAGTTTTGTGATTTATTAATTTAAAACAAAATTAAACTAAATATTCAAAAATAAAATACAGAAGCGACTAATCTCAGTCATTATTGATCTCAGCGTATTCACACTTGAAGAGAACGGGGGGCAAGATAGCTATACGTTCTTCCTTTTTATTTTTTTGTTTGTTTGTTTCAGTATTAAAAAGAGATGAGTTTATTCTTCCATATACCAGAAATTGTCATAGCACCACAAACTATGTTATTAAAGTTCTTAATTAATTGAACAGCTTTTACCTGTAACACACTCTAGTTGAGTCTCATTTTAATTATTTTATACTATCTTTCATTTGAAATAGAAAGTAAATAATGTTCTCTGGGCAACTATTTTCCCGTATTAACTAATTCTGATTGTATTTATCCAATATTTATTGGGCTTTTATGACACATAAAGTACTGTGGTAGGCTTTGACAATACAATGGTAAATGAGATATGTCCCCATCTCCATAAATAAATATATGGATTTCTAGAAATGGTAACTAAGTAAGCAGGATATCAGAATAAGAGACAAACAGAGGATAAAGTGAAAATATAATTCTGAGAATACTTTTGAACTCTTCATTGTAGTTTTGTCCTTGTTTCATACAATATCCATAAATCCATGTTTATTTACTATTAAATGATGAAAAGAATAAAAAATATGTGACTTATGTGAAGACAGACGCTAAGGGCAAAAAACCAACCAAACCAAAACCTGGATTTTTTATTTTATTGTTGTTTTTTTAAATTGCTGCTTTTACTGAATTTTTAGTATAATTACCATGAAGATAATCTTTGCTTATACAGGGAAGAATATTCAAGAGAAAAAAGATGAGAAATTTGAAATCAAGAGCCAACTTATTAGAAAGTTCAGTGCATCTGTCTTGATATTAAATGAAATTTGATTTGAATATCAGATTTTTAAAAAAGCATGCCCATTATTGAAAGCTCAATCGAAATTAGCCAAATTCTTTAGAATCTTTAGAGATGCTTAATATAATATAATGTTCCTATACTCAATGAGGATATTTCATAATTTTTGGCTTAAAATTGAGCATAATCGATAGTCTAAAAATGTAATGAAATGTAAGTAGGTAGAAGCTCCCCACATTTGCAGTCTTGGCTGTGTCCTCGGCTCCTCTTGATGGGCATTGCTCATATCTGTAGCATACAAATACTTTTACAACAGGTAGATGCACTTCAGTAAGAATGTTATAATTTACATAGTTATTTTCTTCTCTGAGAAGATTAATTTAACCTTTTTTTTATTTGCAGAGGTCCAACCTCATGTAGTACATTTTTCTTTTCACAATATTTCGCCAGCTATCCGTTTTTTTTTCGTTATCATCAGATACATAGCTTTTCACCTAATCTAATTCAGAAATTGCAGTGTGTGGTCATTTCATATTTTCTGTCTTTCTTCTCTAATCCATGAAAACCAGCATCCAATTTAAATTCTTAAAACTTAAACCTGACACAAACTCTTTCATGATTTGAAATTATATAAAAGCAAACAGAAATCTCAAATTACCCCTATTCCTTCCATAATTAAATGCATTTTTCTCACATTGACAATTCAATGCTTCACCCACCAATTCTTATTTTGCATTCACAGTCTGCTCCCAATACTTTTTCTGATATCAAAAATGTTTCACTGAACACCCATAGTATTATTTAGCTTCAGTAATGGTATCAATAATGGCTAACATTTTCTCTGGGAGCGTTCTATATACCAGGCATCTTCCAGAGTATAAAGTAAAATGAGGGTAACTTTCGTAACATAAGGTTCTACAGATAATAAGAGACAGTGCCTGGCTTTCAATCATTCTTCTTCATTACTGTAGCTTACCTTATTTTATAATTATTTATTCAGGTGAATTAATTTACCTGTTCCTGCTCCCCCATCTGATATTAGTTGTAACAAGTAGAGACTGGCTAACCATCTTCAAATCCCATGTCATCAATATTTGAATATTTATTGACTCAATAAGACTAACGCAGCTGTATAAATACATAGAACACAGGTGAAATAAATCCATATGTGTAAATGTTTACACCAATACTAATAATTATAATTAAATATGTTAAACACTTCTTTGTGATGCAAAAGAGTAATTCTACCAGTGTCACTTAATTATCTTGATATTATTCTTTATAGTAAATTAATTTTCAAAATCTGAATTTCCTAAATGTGTTTATTTATAATACAACAGATATGAATTAGTCTAATCAGCCATAATTATAGTGAAAATTTGAGCATGCCGAAGAATATATGCAATAGCGTATTGAATGATTATCACAATAATGAGCAAACTAATTAAACTCTATTCAACCAATTTTTTTTTTTTTTTTTTTTTTTTTTTGAGGCGGAGTCTTCACTCTGTCGCCCAGGCTGGAGTGCAGTGGCACCATCTCGGCTCACTGCAAGCTCCGTCTCCCGGGTTCGCGCCATTCTCCTGCCTCAGCCTCCCGAGTAGCTGGGACTACAGGCGCCCGCCACCGCGCCCGGCTACTTTTTTTTTTGTATTTTAGTAGAGACGGGGTTTCACCGTGTTAGCCAGGATGGTCTCGATCTCCTGACCTCGTGATCCGCCCGCCTCGGCCTCCCAAAGTGCAGGGATTACAGGCGTGAGCCACCGCGCCCGGCCTATTCAACCAATTTTAAAAGTCACATTAGAACCTTAACAAATAATGCTTCTCAGTGAGAATTATGAGGAATAATGTTTTCATTTATTTAAACTAGTCATTTTTGAGGGAAGTATTAAAAATAGCTATTTCCTGTGGGCTTACAATGATTATAGTGTACAATTCTGAGTCCAAGAAATCAGACTAATGTATTATATTTTCTCAGAAGTTGTGAATTAAATAAATTGTGTGAAAGAGCTCAGAGAGTGATGAGGTTATAACACTGGGGCTAATACCAAAGAGTATTCCAGACAATTTTTAAAAAAATTATTATATTAAATTCTGGGTACATGTGCAGGATGTGTAGGTTTGTTACATAGGTAAACCTGTGCCATGGTGGTTTGCTGCACCTATCAACCCATCACCTAGATGTTAACCCCAGCATGCATAAGCTATTTTCCCTAATGCTCCCCCTGCCATCACCCAGCCTCCCTCAACAGGCCCCAGTGTGTTGTTCCCCTCCCTGTGTCCATGTGTTCTCATTGTTCAGTTCCCACTTATAAGTGAGAACATACAGTGTTTGGTTTTCTGTTCCTGCTTTAGTTTGCTGAGGATAATGGCTTCCAGCTTCATCCATGTCCCTGCAACATTCTAAGAAAAAATTTGAGGTAATCTTTTACATTTTCTTTTCAAATGCTTTAAGAATTCCAGTACAAAGGATCCAACAAGAAGTCTTTGATCTACTATCAGTTACAAAACCCGAATTTCCAAGATTTTTTTCAAATTTATCTTGACAAAAATACCATCCCTGGCATTCAACAAGAATGGTACACGGTTAAATATACATTCAGTATTTTATCGGAACAACATAAACACCTTATTGCCTATAGTTCTTTACTATTGTTCATTTTGATCGCTTACACTACCTGAGCTCTACCCTGCTCAAATTTTATCACTCTTTTTTTTGTGCATTTAAAATGAGATTTCTCCAATTACTAGGGATTTCTAATCTTTTTGCATTATAAAATAGTACTTATCTATTGACTTCAGTAGGAAATATAAAGTTTGTCAATCTTAAGTGACTCTATCTCACCAATAACACATTTTTAGGGGAGTCATTATATGTATCAATTTCCTTTTGGAAAATTAAGTTAGCATATTACACATGATGGTAACTTATACAGTAAGCAAAGTATTTAGTTTTGAATAAACCAATATTTAAGGCATTGACTATGCAACAACTTTTATCTTGCAGTATATATAACATCTTATAAACCACTGCTTTATTAAATAAAATCTTGGAGAGGCAGAGACAGAAGGTTATTCCCAATACTTTCTCTACTTGTTTTAAAAAACTGGTATTTTCTTTTTGTCCATACTTCTCAGCATGATATAAATTTTTAAAAAAGAGTATAATTCCAAGCTTCAATTACATGTGATTGTGGCTATGCTCTAATATCTGTCTGCTGCTGGTAAAAAAAGAAGTGGCTAAAATTGATTTGTATATTTGTGTGATTAGTTTATAATAAGACAAATTTGCTAAATTATTATAAACATTAATAAAATATTAAAAGACATAATGGTATGTTTAATTCTTTGTTCTTTACAAAATATTTTTGGAAATTTGATTCTACTCATTATCTAATATTTATTATCATTGTAAAGTTTTCAATGCATAGGGAATGTCTGCATCATTTATGGATGTAAGTTTTGTGTTTTTCTGAATTTTAACCATTAAATATAATATGGAAATTTTTATTTTTTTTGATATGAACATTTTTTCCAGTGACATCTTTTATTAAACTTCATTTTTCCTCAAATCTTAATTTTGAAATGCCAACTGGCCATATTTCCCAGAGTGCTAATAATCTGAATAGTGAGCTCTTATTATTTGAAAAAATTGTGGTCTTTCAACCTCTAACTTTATCTTTATTTTATTTTATTTCATTTCATTTATTTTTGAACTTTTATTTTAGGTTCACAGGTACATATGCTGAATTTTATATAGGTAAAATTGTGTCCTGGGAGTTTGTTGTACAGATCATTTAATTACCCGGATACCAAGCCTGGTACTCAATAGCTACTCTTTCTGCTTCTCTCCCCATCCCACCCTCCAACCTGGGTAGGCCCCAGTGTTTGTTGTTGCCCTCTTTATGTCGATATGTTTCATCATTTAGCTCCCACTTACAAATAAGAATATGCAGTATTTGGTTTCCTGTTCCTGTGTTACTTTGCTAAGGATAATGTCCTCTAGCTCTATGCATGTTCTTGCAAAAGACATGATCTTGTTTTTTGTTTTGGCTTCATAGTATTCAATGGTGTATATGTACCACATTTTCTTTGACCAGTCTGCCATTTATGGGCATTTATGCTGATTCCCTGTCTTTGCTATTGTGAACAGTGATGCAGTGAACACACACATGCATGTTTCTCTATGATAGAATAATTGATATTCTATGAGAGAATAATTGATATTCCTTACTGGGTATTACCCAATAACTGGATAGTTGGCTTAAAAGGTAGTTCTGTTTTTAGCTCTTTGAGGAATCACCACATTGCCTTCCACAATGGTTGAGCTAATTTATACTCCCATCAACATTGCATAAGCGTTCCCTTTCTCTGCAATCTCACTAACATCTGTTTTTTTGTTTTTTGGGGTTTTTTTTTTTTTGACTTTTCAGTAATAACCATTCTAACTGGTGTGAGATGGCATCTTACTGTGGTTTAGATTTGCATTCCTCTGCAATTAGTAATATTGAGCTTTTCTTCATATGCCTGTTGGCCACATGTATGTCTTCTTTTGAAAAGTGTCTGTTCTTTTCATTTGCCCACTTTTTAATGTTTTTTTTTTTTCTTGTAAATCGGTTTAAATTCCTTATGGATGCTGGATATTGAACCTTTGTGAAATGTATAGTTTGAAAATATTTTCTCCCATCCTGTATGTTGTCTGTTTACTTCGTTGATAGTTTCTTTTGCTGTGTAGAAGGGCTTTAGTGTAATTAGATACCATTTGTCAATTTTTGTTTTGTTCAGCCTTCTTCAAGTCTTTTCCCTCTATTATTTTCTTGAAATAAAATCATACAAAACATTATATTTTGTATGTTGTTTGTTATGTTTATTTTGCATTTTATTTTTATTGTACAGGCAATATCAGAACTCTTAAAAAGTGTATAGTATTTTTTCCTTACACACCAGATACTCACAAAGCCAATACCCAGATCAAGAAAAAGAATATTCACAGAATTCTAGATATCCCTTTGTTTCCCTCCTTCTAGACACTAATCCCCTACAAAAGTAAACACTAGCCAACTCAATGCACCATAAATTAGATTTTCCTCTTTCTGACATTTATATAAACCGAACCACAAATTTAATTTTGTTGAGTGGTTTCATCCGTTCAACATTATGTTTGTGCAGTTTAACCTGATGATTGAAAGTAACCATGATGCACTTGTTTTCACTGCAATTTATCCATTCTGTTTTTCACAGACCTTCAGGCTCTTTCCCCTTCTGGGTTATTATGACTAATACTGCTATTGGTGGCTTATGTAGGGATTGTCATTGGATAAATACATAGAAATAGAAGAGCAGAGTCTGCAGGTTGTAGTGAAATGTATCTAGTATACATTTAATAGTATTCAAATCTATCGTTAACAAATAACTAGAACATATATATGAAACAAAAAAGAAACAAAACATAAGACGGATGAATCTAAGTATACAGACAAGTAGCTTGTGAGATACGTTACACATAAATTATGAAATAAATTTTAGTTGTCAACATAAAAAAGAAGGATAGAAGGACTAAGAAGGCACAGGGATATTCATTAAGTATATGAGGAATTTTGACACCCCAAATTATGCACATAAAACATTAAATATTCATGATACAGTAAATATGCAAGCCACATGAGTCATTCAATGTTCATGGAGTTTCTAACCAGCCACCTATTAGTGATGCCCATCGTCATTCACGTGTCCTCTAACATATAATACCCGTAACTGTTTATCTGTACAATTGGTAAGGCTCAGCTACAGGCATGCACTTTCCTGAGTGTCTTGAAAAGAACGAGAGTGTTATGGTTACAGGCATCTCTATCTGCTGGCTTCCTTTTCTTATACCTTAACTCTGGTTCTTGTATCCCTGTCATCAGTAGGAAAAACTGATGAAGCAGAAATAAATAGGATACATGTACATTGCATAAAATAAGGCTCTGGTAGCTTGGTCATTCTACTCTGCTTGCATGCTCTCCTAAGTGTATAACCCTACCTTCTTCTCTTTCCCCTTGATTCTTATGGTGTGTTTGAAATAAATTCAACAAACCATGAGATTCATTTACTTCAATTTTCTTAGTGAGTCTGTTCTGTGACTTTAGTAATAATACACTTGTATCAATTTTTCACACTTCCACAAGGATAGAATGCAATTATATAGGCATTCCAATTAAATTAGTAAGAGGATGAATTCGTGCTCTAAAAAATATTCTCTAAAATGAAAGCAATATCCAAGATGAAGAAATCTAATTTAGAAGGACTATCAAACAAGGCACTCACATTTTATATTAAGAAGTTAAACTTTGAGACCTGAACTCAATTTAGATTTAGCAAGCCTCCCAAAAAAGGTCTTGAAATCTAAAAGAAAAAGCCCAAGCCTGAAGAAGATAACTTTGATATTGTTGGAAACTTTAACAAATGACAAATGACAGAATATAACAGAAAGAAAGATAAAATATCAAATGCCTAACTATGAGGAAATGACTGCAGAAATTGTTTTCAATAAAAATAAACTCAAAGCCAAAACAGATAGTTTAGATATTATATAATGATGTCTTATGAAAGAATAGGGCAAAAAATTAAGATACAATAGCCCAGCTCTGGAAAACAGGATAAATAAATTTGTATTTGCTTCTCCCTTCTCAGTCTCTACCCAGAGGATAACAAAGTGAACATTATGATCTGCTGATGTTTATTTACAAATTCTAAGAAATTGATGGTGAACATTGCTCTTTAAATTCAGGAACTAGGAACTACACCATGTCAAAATTTCTATAAATGAATTAGTGTGTAACTACAACTTAGGAAAAAGTAATGAATGAATAGAGCAAATTAGAAAACACTCTATTCAGAGCCACTCTTCTACAGGCTGCAGGCAGTAAACAACTAGTGCCATCTCCACTAGTGCACAGAGTGCACAGCTGTGAGTGCATGGCTGCCTCCATTTAGATTTCAAAAAATGTCCCAGACAGCCTCAGGACCCAGGCAGAGAGCTGCCACAGAGGCAGGGCCACTTTAGAGAACTCCCACTAGGGAAATGTCTAGTGGAGGTTTGGGAACAGGTCTACCCTCAAGACCTCCACCTATGTTAAACTCCAGCAAAGGAGAACCATAGACTTTGTGTCACCACTGTGCCTGGGACCACTGGAACCACACCTGGGACGGTTGAATATTGCTGTGCCAGAAAGCAAGGAGCAGAGATCTGTGGTGTTACAGGAAAGGGAGGAGAGTGTGGAGGCCAGTAGCGGCCTCAGGTCTCTCTTGATATTTTTCTGTCCCCCAGGCGTTGGTACTCTAGACCTATGATAGAAGTGACAGACCTGATGATCTCCAAAATGAGTTTGAGGTCATTCCTCCATTGTCTTGATCAATAGCACCTAGCTCTCCCCATCCATAGGAAGGACTGCTTGTCCATGCCCTTGGTCTAACCTTGCAAACAGAGTTTTTCATTCTTTGCAACATGGGGAGACTGTGGTTTTTCCAAATCTTTCAGTTCTGCTTCCTTTTTATCAATTTCATATTTACATTTTTTCTCTCTTCTGGTATTTCATTATAAGTAGTCAAGTGAAGCCAAGCTGCTCCTTCAGCATTTTGCTTAGAAATTCTTTTGTCAAATATCCCATTTCATCTCTCACAAGCTTCACCTTCCACAAAACACTAGGATGTGAACACAATTCAGCCTAGTTCTTTGCCACTTTATAACAAGGATTACCTTTTCTCCAGTTTTCAATAACTTGCCCCTTATTTTTTATCTGAACTTCATCAGAATGGAAACACTGTCCATACTTCTACCAACATTCGCTTCACAATATCTTAGGAAACATCTAAGAAGACTGAGGCTATCTCTCTAGTTTTTCTCTTCTTCTGAGCCCTCACCAGAATTACTCTTAATGCTCCCCCATTTATGGCAATGTGGGCTTTTTCCTAGGATGTACTTCCAAAGTCTATCCATTACACAGTTTCAAAGTCCCTTCCATATTTTTCGGTATTTGTTCCAGCATCCTGGTAGCGATTTCTTTCTTAGATTATTCAGGCTGCTTTAACAAAATACCTTGGATTGGATAATTTATAAACTACAGAGATTAATTGTTCATAGTTCTGGAGGCTGGAAAGGCAAAGAACAAGGTGCCAACAGATTCAATGCCTGGTGAAGGCTCACTCTCTTCCTCACAAATGGTACCCTCTTGCTGTATCTTCACATGGCAGAAGGGTCAAACAAGTTCCCTTGGGTGGGCCTCTTTTACAAGGCACTTATCCCATCTGCCTCATGACCTGATCACCTCCCAAATACCTCACCTCTTAAAACTATTCCACTGAGGATTAGATATCAACTACGAATTTTTAGAGAACCAAAACATTCAGAGCACAAAAATAGTGTATCAAATTAGTATTCCCAAAAACTGAATCAAATATTACATAAAAGAGGTAGCAGTGAAATAGGTACTTTAATAAAATGTGGCTAAACATTTAAAATATATAACCCTAATATCCTTTCCATAATATACAAATAATTTTAATCACTCTAATTTCTAATTTCACAATGCATATAATCTTAAGAGCTAATTCCTTTAAAAACCAAGTGAATTATTTTAGATTAATGCATAAATAAAGCTTAGATCCACATAATCATTGGCAAATAATAAAACATCTTAAGACATTTTAATAGGCCAATTACCCGACTTTACAGTACTGCATATATACTCTCAAGTAGCATTTAAGCTATAATTTTTTTTTCTGGTTTTGGTTAATATTTTTCATTTATATTGTTCTAACTTTACAATACATATTTTAAAATGTTAAGTAGAGTGAAAAATAATGTCAATGATAATTATAGTGTCTAGTACTTTTCATAACTTGGCTATAAAAGCATTTTCATATGTATCATCTCATTGGATTATCACCAAAAATGAATATTATTATAAATATACAAAGAAGTGAGGCAAATATAATTTTATGATTACATGAAAGTAATAAAGCCATCAAATTGCAGAGCTGGAATTTTCTTCAAGATATTTTAACTTCAGTTGAAAAGCTATTTTCCACAGTTCACCTACTTCATTGGGAAAAATGAGAAGAATCCCGCTCATAGTAATATTTGTCACTATAGTGATATAAAATTTATTATATAATTAAAAGTTGTTAGAACTTTTATATTATTTCTTTCTGAAATATTTTCATTCATATGCCATGTTTACTTATTCCTTCTAAAAGTTATAATAGTTTATGATCCTTTTCAAAATTACTTTCTATTTATAGAATTCCCTGTTTCTTCAAGTACATTATCTTTTCAAAACTAAATCATATAACTAATATTATAATAACTAATCCATATGGTAAATTATTAATGTTATTATTTTTGTTAATTTACTTTTATACTTATGCTTCATTCCTTGTAGGCTTTCTTCCTTCATTTTTTGATTATATGTAGTGAAAAATTTCTGCTTATTGTCCCAATAATTTAATTCTTCCTTCCTTCCTTCCCTCCCTCCCTCCCTCCCTTCCTTCCTTCCTTCCTTCTTTCCTTCCTTCCTTTTCTTTTCTTTTATAACTTATTTCCCTAACAGATGCATACCTGGCTGGTATTTTTTTCATTCTCTTTTCCTTATAAATCATTCTCCAGTTTCTTACTTACTAAAATTCTAAAGCCCTCACTTCATCTTAGAACTTGTGTAACTACTTGTAAAAACTTTCCCTAGACTGACATTCAGAATCTGCAAAACTCTGAAAGAGCCTTTACTATTTAATCTTACCTGCACACCATCATACTTCTGTTTAAATCTTAAGGAACCATATGCTCACTTAACCCTGCATGTGTTATGCTTAAGCTCCACAGCAGGTGTTTATACATTACTGTCCTCTTAACTAAGCACATCACATCCATATTTCGGATAAAGTTGGTGAAACTTTCAATAATGGTCCCAGCCATCTTTTATTTTGCCTACTCTCAACCCCTGAAACAATTATTTTGAAACATAAATCGCCTGATCCCTTCATGGTTACCTAGATCTGTGTGCGGATTTTATATCATTCAAAATTGCATTAGGACAATAGTAATATGTCTTATGAGTCTTGTTTACATGAGATGTGTTGTTTAATTTAAAAAGAGATCATCTGCATCAGTCAACTAGGATTTATTTTAAAAATAAGTATGCCTAGCTTTTTCCTGCCTTCAATCTACTGATTTAGAGTTTTTGGATTACCTTGATGAGAAATGTACATTTTTAACATGTATACTCAGGTGATTTTTACACACATTAAATTGTGAGGACTACTGGTATTATGGAGAATGATGTTGGAATTAATGGCTGTGAAGACTTTTCTTCTCTGTAAGCTTGAGTTTTTTCTGCTGTGTAAAACATAAATAATAGCTTTTACACTGGGTGCGTGTGGTAAGTGTGTGTAGTACTAACATAAAGTTCCTGCACATAACAAGTTCTCAAAAAGTATTTAGTCTTTTTTTTTTTTTTTTTTTTTTTTTTTTTGAGACGGAGTCTCGCTCTGTCGCCAGGCTGGAGTGCAGTGGTGGGATCTCGCTCCGTGCAACCTCCGCCTGCTGGGTTCAAGCAATTCTCATGCCTTAGCCTCCCGAGTAGCTGGGATTACAGGCATGCGCCACCACACCCAGCTAATTTTTGTATTTTTAGTAGAGACAGGGTTTCACCATATTGGGCAGGATAGGCTTGATCTCCTGACCGTGATCTCCTCGATCCGCCCATCTCAGCCTCACAAAGTGCTGGGATTACAGGCGTGAGTCACCGTGCCCAGCCGGCATTTGATCTTTTGTATATTTATTTTAATTAGGAAAATACTGCCAAAATTCATCTCTACTTATATAAACTTTTCATACAAAAAGACCAAAAATTTTATTTGAAAAGTCTTGATAGAAATACATCATTTTTATTACATTTATATCCAAGTGCTATAGATTGATCTATGCCCTGCAAAATGATACATTGAAGTCAGGACTCACTGTAACCGAGAACATGACCTTGATTAAAAATTTTGTAATTATAGGTATAGCTAGCTAAAATGAAGTCATTTTGAACTAGGTTGGAGAAAGTCCAGGGAAAAGCCAGATACAAGAGAGATATGAGGGCACACAGGGAGAAAATAGTTACATAACAATTGTGGCAGAGGTTGGAACATTGCTGCCATAGCCAAGGAATGCCTGAGGATCGCAGAATCTGGATAAGATAAAAAAGAATCTTCCTTTACAGGTTTTTGAGGGAAAAAACTTGGTTCTTCTAGAATCAAGACTTCTAACGTCTAGAACTGTAGAGAACTAATCTCGGTAGTTTTAGTCCACCCAGTTTATAGTACTTTGTTCTGGAAGCCCAAGGAAAATAATACACTAGGAATAGGGAGATAGCTTTTATTCAAGTGATTTTTTTTCATTCTTTCTTATTTTTTGTAGTTAATTTTTTTAAATTTATGTCAACATATTAAATACTTAACATTTTAAATTTTAATTTTTATTACTGTACATTGTTTTCATAATAATCATTCTAATTTTATGCTTCAAAATTTCATCAATGAGATATATTTGGATCATATGTTAGAACATATTATCATTCATCTATGACACAACAGAATGTGAAGTCAAGAGAAAATTTGGTGTTACAATTGAAAAAAAGAAAATCGTCATTTTCCAGTTCTAAATTCAATAGAAAAATCATGTTTCTGTTATAAAAGATTCTCCAATTTACTCTCTTAGAAACTTTATTTTCGCCTTTTAAGCTATGTCCTGCGATTTTCCTTTGAATTATCATGAAGCACATAATGTAATATTGATTTGTTCTTTGTCACTTTAAAAGAATATGTTTGTGTTAAATGAGTTTTATTGGCAGTGATAGATGGGAGGGTTTTGATCAGTAAAATATCATTGAGAAAGCAACATTTTCTGAACCATTTTTTATTTTTTGTAGAAAACATTACTCTTTAACACTGGCTTAATTCAATACATGTTGAATGAAAGCATGCAACAATTAATTAACAGATTAATTAACTGATTGGTTAATGTGTGAAAGGGAATAGGAAGGGAAATGAATCAAGGACAAGGTTGGTTTAGGGGTTTAGAATGATAGGAAAGAGGATGCATATTTTGAAAGCCATGAGGATACCATTTTAATTATAGACACTATATTGAGGGTAAGAATGATTACACAAATTCAAGTATTAAGAGAAAGTTGTCATCATCTGGACATGAATAAAAAATGATTTAAAACTATAAGCAGCATGTTTAATTTATTAAGCCTTACTAGGTGCAAATGTTATATTGCATTTCCATTGGCCTTACAAAAACAATTGTAAGATAATGCCTCCAAATCAGTTATGATTTCAAGAATAACATGGCCAACTGAAAAAATAAGCAAATGAAGGAAGTAATATAATCCCTGCAATACTGCACAGTAAAATAGAAAAGGTGAACTGTCTGCCAGAGTCAAATTGGGGAGCTAAAATAACAGAGGAATGTTCTACAGAAAAGGCACAGGATTTGGTAAAAGATTGTTTAAGGACTGTTTTAAGCCATGGGCTATCTATCTCCAGAATCCTGGTAACAGCAGATACTTGACTGTAGAATGTAAACAGTTTACTGTTTGGAGAGTGAGAAGAGCAAATGACTGTAGCTCTTTGGGAAGAAGGAGACGGGGGAAGCAAGCAATCATATCTATTTATATTCCTAGGCAGTCTTGCTGTTTCTGAAATACTGAAAAAAATGGAGAAGGGGTACAATATGTTCATAAAATATATCTTTATTAATTATATCATCACAAAAGAGAAAGTAGTGGTGCCTCTTTTACCCCAATCATGAAAAAACAAAACAAAAAACAAGAATATCTGTTGCAAGGGCACCATCTGCTGGAAGATCAGTAAACAAATATAAACCAGCTCAGAGGACAGTGATCTGTTCACAAAATTATAATGTCAATGTCCTCTATCTAATCGAAACTGCAGCCTATTAAAATATGTATATAAATGTTTAATGATCCTCTGAGGAGGAAATAATAACAAGACAGTTCATTGCATGATGAAAAAGTATAATAAAATCTATGAAGTAATTAAATTGAGTCTCTTGTTAGATACTTAAGTTGCACTTTGCTTTCTGAAGAATATTTTTACACAAAAATAAACATACATACATACTAATACTGCCGATTATAATATCGTATCTAATTGTATCTCAACAAATATGTTTGACAGTCTATACAAACTTTGGTAATTAAACTTCTATTTTGTGGTACAAAATGGGATGTATATTCTTTCATAACAGGTTTTACACATATTTTCTTTGATTATATATATACACATATATAGAGATAGAAGAGCAATTTTTATAAAACAAATGTAATCAGACACAGGATTATATTTCTAGATTTTCATAATTTTATCTCATAAGGTTTTGCAAACTCTCATTTTTTATTTCTTTCACAGCCTTGCTGACACCCATACATCTACATTTTGTTTCCTCCTTATATCAAGAATTGAACTATTCAAGGATAATTTTTCCCATAATATTGGCTTTTTAGCATTTAGTTATGCTTCTCCTACCTGTATTTAAAATAATGGTTCCACTTCCTGTTTTCAACCCTCTGAAATCTTCACTTTTTATTTCCAGATCTGGGTAGTCTTTCCTCCCATACAAGCCCCTATGTGTTCCTCGTATCACACTGTCTTTCATCTACCACACACTTTACATTCTGACCTACAAAAAAGGAAATAAATATTTCATCAGAATTTTCCTTGAGTATAAGAAATATTGTATTCATTTATTTGTTTAATTTATTTGTTTTTGAGACAGGATTTTGCTCTCTTATCCAGGCTGTGCAATCCGGGTTGTGCAGTGTCATAATCACAGTTCACTGCAGCCTCAGCACAGCTCATTGCAGCCTCGGCCTCATGGGATCAAACGATCCTCCACCTCAGCTTCCCAAGTGACTGGGACCAAATGCATGTGTCACATACTCAGATGATTATTTATTTATTTATTTATTTTAGAGACAAAAATCTCCCTGTGTTGCCCAGGTTGCTTTTGAATTGCTGAGCTCAAAGAATCCTCCTGCCTCAGCCTCCTAAATTGCTGGGATTACAGGTGTGAGCCACCACAACCAGCCATTTTGTATTTAGAACAAATATTCAATAAGTTCAGTATTTTGGACGTGAAGACACAGAGAATACGCACCACTAAACATTATTTAAAATGTGCTTTCTAAAATAAGTGGACACCGTTGTTTATATGATTATTTGCTTTTGCTGACCAATGATATGAGCCTTTGCATATACATTATAAGAAACAAGAACAGAGTTAAACTTATTTTAAAAAATTATTTATTTTTAGAGCTAAGATCTCACTCTGTTGCCCAGGTTGGAGTGCAGTGGCATAATCACAGCTCACTGCAGCTTCAAATGCCTGGGCTCAAGCAGTCCTCCCACTTCAGCCTCCCAAGTGGCTGTGGCTGTGACTACAGGCGTGTGCCACAATGCCCAGCTGAGTTCAACTTATTTTTAAGGTACAGCAGAGCAAAGCCTGTCCCAGACACTATATGACCATGAAGGAATTTTGGAAAAGATAAATACCTACTACTCATTTTGGAATTTATCTGCTGTAGAGAGGACTATATTTAAAAAAAAAAAAAAAAAAAAAACCCTCCTTTGTCTTTGCTATGTAATCTTATGATGAAAAGTCTAAATTGCTCAGTAAACATTTTATATGATGATAGTATATGGAAGACTCAAAAAAGTGCTATTTCTGCACCAAGGTTAGTATAGGTCATAAAGACAGAAAATAATATGCCCTAACAGGCCTTGTTCTGTTTGCTTAAGAGCAAACACTTGTCAAGTTCACAATATAAAGTGAGAGTCTCAAAGACCACATTCCCTAACCTACATCAAAGAGTTTAATTTTATTTAATACTCTTATCTGAATACAGCCTTTTCTGAAGTTGATGAATTAATTGGTTTTACTTCACGAAAATAGAATTGTGTAACCAACCCCTTGTTGGAAATGTAAAAATTTGCTTATCATCCACACACACATACAAAAACACACATTTTATGCTTAATTATTAATTTTCATTATTTTAAAAAATGTTCAGTTTTTGTTCCACTAAAGATTGACATGCCTCACCCATTGGTACAATTCAATCATTCATTCATTTAAAAAAATATTGAGCATTGCCAGCTCAGTAAACACTGAGTTGACTTGATTATACCAGATGAGCATTAATACAAACACAAATTCTAAAAAAATTTGCTGATAAATATAATTAATTCCAGAAAAGAAAATAATAAAAGGTTCTCTGAGAGTAGAAAGTCACACAAAACTTATGGATGGGATGAGTAGGTTCTTCCTAAACTTCATTTTAAAGAAGAGAAACTTGAAGGGAGGCTAAAAGATTGATGTGGAAGATCATTTGCAAAAAAGGCTGCAATGACTCCTTTAATCCCTTGGTATATATCTTTTTTGTGCTATGACATTGCCACTACTTCTATTGATGAGTGGGGTTGATTTTCAAATTTTCCAAGTCTGGATTGGCGTATGACTTGCTTTTGCCAATGGGGCAATAACAAAAATGGCCACAAGCAGAGATTTGAAAAGTGCTTGCAGGATAAATGCCAGATGCTTATAAAACCATCTCATGAAAACTCACTCACTATCATGAGAACAACGTGTGGAAAAAAGCTCCCAGGCTGCAGGCACCTCCCTCCCTTGACACATGGGGATTACAATTCGAAATGAGATTTGGGTGGGGTCACAGAGCCAAACCATACCACCCAGATATGTAAGTGAGTTAGTGGGAGATCATTCAGGCCCAGCCAAGACAATGCAAAACAAAACAACCTCTTAGCCCCTCCACAGAATCACAGAAACATGAGAAATAATAGTTTGTAGTTTTGTATTACTATGTTTGGGGCCATTTATTTAATAGTAACAGCTAAGTGAAAAAATTGTGCAGAAGCAAGAAAAACAACACTAAATATTCTGAGCTGAAGGACTAGAATGCAGCAACTCTGAAGTCTAACTGGGGGTTTTCAATAACATAAAAGGTGCTGCATATAGCAATGGGGAGAGGATTCCCTATTTGATAAATGGTGCTGAGAGACCTGGCTAGCCATATGCAGAAAATTGAAATTGGACCCCTTCCTTACACTTTATATAAAAATTAACTCAAGATCAATTAAAGACTTAAATGTAAAACCCAAAACTATAAAAACCCTAGAAGAAAATCTAGGAAATACCATTCAGGACATAGGCACAGGCAACGATTTCATGATGAAACTAGGACCAATAAGGTTTGAGAGTTAAACAGAATTCTAGGTAATATTACTCCCAACTAGCCATTTATATATATAAAAAAATAAGCTTATAGAAACTGGAATGAGAAATTTTTGCAGTCTTAAATTGGGATGTGATAAGATTTGTCAGCTTTGCAGAGTCAATTGACATGGAGAGGTCAAGATTAAAATGAAGGACAAAGGATGCTCTTGTTTCTGTACAGGTGAAGCATAATTGCAGTTTGAAGGATGATAGCAGTGACGTGAGTATATATACACTTTAAATCTCTTTCTTTCTTTCCCTTTGCTGAAAATATGAATATTTTTTAATTATCTTCAGGGTTGAAGAACATAACTAATCTGTTGTCACTGAAATACTATGGTATTTTCTATTGAACTAATGGTGTTAAATTTTAGAATGATAACATTCTGCCTTATTCCAGAAGTTATAGAGTTGTTTGCAAGTAACCTGACAGTTTTGAATTATTTTACTTTAATGTACCTATTTGTCAAAACTCTCCTCTGTAATCGATCTACTTCCCTCTGCACAAGGTGTGAAATTGATCAGTATCTACAGAAAAATAACAAATGTAGGAAGCTAGATATGAAAGCAATATCTCCTTAAGCATAACGTATTAAGTGCTTTTATTAGCATGCATGAGGTTAGGTAATATAAAAATACAGCCTTACCTTGACTTGGAATATAATTAAAATGATGAGTATTTGATTCTTCTTTATGAGTCATAGTACTTAAAGAAAACAAATTAAAGCTAATTTCATCAAAAATATTATTTTTAAAATAAATTCATATTGATATTTTTGAGGTGCATAAAATTATTTAATTGATTCACTAAAGAAAGAATATAAATTGAGCATATATTAAAGTCTTCTTAAAATACGTTTTCCAAGAAAACTAAAAAAAAAATCCTCTCAAATTAGTTTGACATATCAGTTCTCTCTATATATATCTATGGATATAACTTGAATTGAACTGAATTGAATTGAAATCGGACCCCTTCATTACATTTTACATAAAAATTAACTCAAGATCAATTAAAGACTTAAATGTAAAACTCAAAACTATAAAAACCCTGGAAGAAAATCTAGGCAATACCATTCAGTACATAGGCCTGATATATCTACATATATATAGATAGAAATATATATACATATAGATATATAGATATACAGATAAAAATAGACATATCTCTATATATAGATATATCAGTTCTCTCTATATACAGATATCTCTATATATATTTTTATAAATTTATATATAAATAGATATCTATTATATATGCATATAAAATTATTTTCTGAACTCTATATATAAATTTTCTGAATTTCCATTTGCTGACAACACATTTAAAATAAAATCAACTTTGAGAAACTTCATGTTGTAATCAATAATAATAAAGAGAGTATTATAAAAACAATAGCATAATGAATTTAAAATAAATCAGAAAATATTACAAATATATGTAAATGTAATTTCATACCAAATGCATAAGTATAATATGTCATATAAATAAATGAGCAAGGGGCTTTTCAGATAAATATTAGAATAAAGAAAGTGAAACTTGGAAAATTAAGTGAGAAGCTGAAAGAAGAGTCATAAAGCAAGACAGAACAAATCCTCACAGGAAAATAGAAGACAAGTAAAGAACTGAGTCAACCTCAGAGCCTATTCTGAACTAATAGAACCTTTTGGCAGAAGGCCAGACTCACAGGCCAGATGGCAGGCAATGCTGGCACTGATGGAGAGAGCTGGAGAGCAAAGGTGCCATCAGAAAATGGCTGACTCAAGGTGTTAGATGACTTTTCTCAGAAAGGAAAACAAAGTTACAGGTGAATGATCATGGTGTAAGTGAAATACTAAGGAAACTGACCGAACTAATTGAGGAACTTACAGGAAGAAGCTGGAACATAGAGCAAGAATGCAGCAAGAGTTTGGCAGAGATTGACTCCGGAGGAAGCTGGAGTCCCATGGAAAAGATAGGTGGAGGTATTTCTTTGCTCCCCTCACCCCAGAGCAGACTGCTGATCGCCAAACTGTCGAGAGCCCCTCTGCCCTTGTGAGTCCAGGCACCACTGTTGGCAGCTATTTGGGAACTTGAAGGCAAAGCATTGAATAGCCAGCTCCCACAAGTTCTCTCGATCTCACCTCCAAACCAAACTGAGGCAGTGAGAGCCATGCTGGTTGTGCATCCATTGTGGGCCACTATCTTGCTCAGGGAATCTCAGCCCTTGTATCTGTGTATCACTAGACCTCCTTCAAACATTCCCCAGAACCCACTCATACCATGGCAGCCATGGGAGAGCACTGGCACCCCAGGGAGTGCGGGATTACCAGAGGTCTAGCCCTCAGCATGGGTTGTCCCTAGGGGAAAAAGCCATGCAGCACCCCATAGCACCCCTTGGTCTCGTCTCTGCCCGAGAGCCCTCCGTTTATGAGCAGGTGACTGTGGTGGCTCCAGTGAAGATGCAGGCACAATGCTGGGCTCTGAAGGGGATGAGTGGGGTTCTTCCCAAGCAGACAGGCAGCGCCAGTGGCAGGAAACAAATGTAGAGAGAGAGTCTTCTCCTGCCCCTGTGTCCACTGCTACAAATGCAGCCATGGCAGTTTCCGCAAGGGGGTTTTTCATGGGTGCACTTAGAAGCAGCGTTTACAGATCTGTTGGGGTCAGCTGTACCCCCACTGAAGGTGTGCTGGCCTAAGCTTCCATGAGGGGGCAGGGCCCATGCCCCCCTCCCTATGTGGAGTAGCAGTAGTCCTAGAGCAGAGCCTGCTGTCTGCTCTGGCCTGAGGGAACAGGTTTCTACCCTAAGGCCATTTCATCAGTAGCCACAGGACAGATGTTTTCTGTGGATAGACTGTTTCTATCTTAACTGAAAGTCACAAGTTCTGGAACAGGGGTGTGATAGGGAAGCTAATAGCCTTCCTGGCTGCCCAGGACATGCAGTTGATGCAGCCTCCTCCCACCACCATGGAGAACTTGATACATCTTTCTGTGAGCTCCCACCACCACCCCTGTCAGGGTGGGTGCCACCTACTGGTCTGGAGATCAGAATGTACAACCAAGTAAAAAGCTTGCTGACAGAACAATATAGTGCTAGGGAATGAGATAAACGTTTTGAGATCTCTGAATCTTAGGCTCACAGAAAAAGAGTGAACCTACTCCACCCAATACATTGCTGCTACAATCAGCATTTGAGAAAGCTATTGCACAAAAGCCATCTATAATCAAGGAACTCATACAGACTCACAGCCCCCTGAAAGGATCTAGAATCAAAGCCAAGCCATAATACACAACGTACATTACAGTCACGCCCTGAAAAGGAAAAAAAATATATAGTCCTATTGAAATGAGAGTAAAATAAAAAATAAGAAGTGACAGCTACTCCAGATGAGAAGGAATCAACACAAGAACTATATCAGCACTCACATACACACACAAAAAAAAGTGTTTTGACATCCTACAGGATCATACTAGCTCCTTAGCAATGGATCCTAACCAAAGTGAAAATTCAGAAATGACAGGTAAAGAATTCAAAATACAGATTGTAAGTAAATTCAACGAGATCCAAGAGAAAGTTGAAAACAAACAAACAAAACAAAACAAAAAAACTCATAATATGAACACAGTATTTACTAAATAAATAGATATTTTTTAAAGAAACACAACTTCTGGGAATGAAAAATTCATTGAGTAAATTAATAAAAAATAGTTGCAAACTTTAACAATACACTAGACCAAAAGAAGAAAGAATACCAGAGCTTGAAGACTGATCCTTTTCTATATATATATATGTTTATATTCATATTTATATTTATATAAAGAATAATTAAGAGATGAACATAAACTTAAAGAGGTATAGAATTGTGTAAAGTGACCAAACCTGAAAGTTATAATCACTTCTAAGGGGGAAAAAGAAAAATTAAAAAGCTTTGAAAATATATTCGATGGAACAATTCAGGAAAATATTCCAGGTCTAGATAGAGAATTAGAGAGAGAAAAGCAGCACAGAGAATGCCTGACAGATACTCTGCAAGAGAAAACTCAGCAAGGCGTATAGTTAGACTATCCAAAGTAAACATAAAGTAAAAAAAAAAAAAAAAATCTTTAAGCAGCAAAAGGGAATCATCTAATTACTTATAAAGGAAATCTCCTCAGACTAAAAGTGGACTTCTCAGCAGAAACCTTACAAGCCGTTAGAAAATGAGGGCCTATTTTCAGCCTACTTAAAGAAAAAATAAATTCCAACTAAGAATTTTATGTCTTGCCAAACTAAGCCTAATAAATAAAGGAGAAATAAAGTATCTCCCAGACAAGCAAAAATTAAGGGAATTCACCACCAAGAAATGATCAAAGGAGTTCTAAACATGAAAATGAAAGGAAGATACTTGCCATCATAAAAGCGCATGAAAACACAAAGCTCCTATAAATTAATTACACAATTAAGACTGCAAAGCAACAGGTAACAATTGACATTATGACAGAAACAAAACTTCACATATCAATATTAACCTTGAACATAAATAGCCTAAGTAGTCCACTTAAATGATATAAATTGCCAAATTGGATTTAAAAAACAAGATCCAACAATTTGTGGCCTACAAGAAATTTTACTAATCAGTAAAGATTTTCAAAGACTTAAAGTGGTAGAAAAAGATATGCCACACAATTTTTTAAAAAAGCAGGATTAGCTATACATATATTAGATAAAACATACTTTAAATCACCAGTGAAAAAAGACAAAGAAGGTCGCTATAAAATGATAAAGGGTTCAATTCAAGAAGATATAATAACCATAAGTATATATGTAACCAAGACTAGCACACAAAGATTCATAAAATAATACTACTACACCTAAGAAAAGAAACAGACAACAGTAAAATAATATTGGGGAACTTCAACACCCCACTGACAGTACTAGAAAGATCATCAACACTGAAAATCAACAAAGAAACCCTGGACTTAAATTAGACTCTAAAACAAATGGACCTAAGAGGCATTTACATCATAGAATGTATGTTCTGTGATTGTTTTTCTACCCAGCAACCACAGAATATACATTTTTCTCATCTATGCATGGAGCATTTTTTGAAATGGACCATATTCTTGTTGATAAAGCATGCCTCTTTATATTTAAAACAATTGAAATCATATCAAGTATCTTCTCTAACCACAGTGGTATAAAATTAGAAATTAATACCCCAAGGAACTCTCAAACAAATATATGGAAATCAAAAAACTTACTCTTGAATGATCTCTGGGTAAATAACAAAATTAAGGCAGAAATAATTTTTTTAAAAAAAGGCAAATGAGAATAGAGCACAACATAAAAAGAAACCTCTAGCATACAGCAAAAGTAATGTTAATAGAAAAGTTTGTAATATTAAATGCCTATATCAGAGAGCTAGAAAAAGCTATAATTAACAACCTAATGTTGCACCACAAGGAACTGGAAAAACAAGAATAAACCAAACCATTAAAAACAAAAAACCTAAGACCAAGTCAATAAATGCAGAAAAAGCATTTTAAAAATCTATCATGCTTTCATTACCAAAACTGTCAACAAATTAAGCATCAAGGAACATCCCTCAAAATAATAAGAGCCATCTAAAACATACCCACAGCCAACATTATCGTGAATGGGGAAAAGTTGAAAGCATTTCTCCTAAGAACTTGAACAAGACAAGAATGCCCACTCTTACCCCTCCTATGCAACACAGTACTGGAAGTCCTAGCCAGAGTAATCAAGCAGGAAAAAGAAATAAAAGGCATCCAAATTGGAAAAGAGGAAGTCAAATTAAATCTGCTCATTGATGATACGATTTTGTACCTAGAAAACCCTAAAGACTCTTCCAAAAGACCCTTAGACTTGATAACTTACTTAAGTAAAGTTTCAGATTATAAAATCAATTAAAAGATTAATAGCATTTCTATATACCAATAATGTTCAAGCTGAAAACCAAATCAAGAACTCAATCCTATTTACAAGAGCCACAGAAAATAAAATACTTATGAATACATGTAACCAAGAACATGAAAAATCTCTACAAGGATAACTACAAAACATGATTAAGAAATCATAGATGACACAAACAGATCATAGATGGATACACTAGAAAAATATTCCATGCTCTTGAATTGGAAAAATCAAGAACAATGACAATGTTACCCAAAGCAATATAGAAATTTAACACAATTTCTTTAAAATTATTGTCATTTTTCATAGAATTAGAAATAAGAAATCTAAAATTTACATTAATTTTTTTTAGAAAGCCTCTATAGCCAAAGCAATCTTAAGCAAAAAGAACAAAGTTAGAGGCATTCCATTACCTGACTTCAAATTATACTACAAGGCAATGGTAACCAAAGCAGGCTGTTACTGTTACCAAAATAGACAGATTAATCAAAGTAAATGAATACAAAACCCGGGTATAAAGCCATATTCTTATAAGCAATTGACCTTTGACAAAGTCAACAAAAATATACAATGGAGAAATGTTATTTTATTCAGTAAAGGTGTTGAGAAAACTGGACAGCTACACACGAAAAAATGAGTCTAGATCCATATCTTCCACCATATACAAAAATTAACTGAAGGTACATTGGAGACTTAAATGTAAGACCTGAAACTACAAAAATACTAGAAGCAAGTCTAGGAAAAACTTATCTGGATATTGGCCTCAGAAAAGAATTTATGACTAAAATCTTGAAACCAAATGCAACAAAAGCTAACATAGACAAATAGGACTTATTAAACTAAAAAGCTTTTGCACAACAAAAGAAATAATCAATAAACTGATAATTTACAGAATGAGAGAAAATACTTGCAATCTATTCATCTAATAAAGAACTAATATCTCAAATGTACAAGGAACTCAACTTAATGACAATGTAAGAAGCCAAAATAACCCTACTAAAAAGTGGGCAGCTGGGCGTGGTGGCTCATGCGTGTAAACCCAGAACTTTGGGAGGCTGAGGTGGGTGGATCACCTGAGGTCAGGAGTTCGAGACCAGCCTGGCCAACAGGGTGAAACCTCATCTCTACTGAAAATACAAAAATTAGCCTGGCATGGTGGTGGGCGCCTGTAATCCCAGCTACTCAGGAGGCAGAGGCAGGAGAATCTCTTGAACCTGGGAGGCAGATGTCGTGGAGCGCCAAGATTGCACCGTTGCACTCCAGCCTGAGTGACAGAGTAAGACTCCATCAAAAAAAATAAAAAAGTGGGCCAAGGACATGAACAGATATTTCTCAAAGAAGACATACATATGGCCAATAATCATAAGAGAAAATGCTCAACATCACTAACAATTAGAGAAATGCAAATTACAACCTAAAGTAGATAACATCTCATGCCAGTCAGAATGGCTACTATTAAAAAGACAAAAAATAATAGATGTTGGGGCAGGATGTAGAGAAAAGAGAACACGGCCGGGCGCGGTGGCTCAAGCCTGTAATCCCAGCACTTTGGGAGGCCGAAACGGGCGGATCACGAGGTCGGGAGATCGAGACCATCCTGGCTAACACGGTGAAACCCCGTCTCTACTAAAAAATACAAAAAACTAGCCGGGCGAAGTGGCGGGTGCCTGTAGTCCCTGCTACTCGGGAGGCTGAGGCAGGAGAATGGCGTGAACCCGAGAGGAGGAGCTTGCAGTGAGCTGAGATCCGGCCACTGCACTCCAGCCTGGGTGACAGAACAAGACTCCGTCTCAAAAAAAAAAAAAAAAAAAAAAAGAGAAAAGAGAACACCTATACACTCTTAGTGGGAATGTAAATTAATACAACCTCTATGAAAAAATGTATGGAGATTTCTCAAAGAACTTAAAATAGAACTACTATTTGATCTGACAGCCTCACTACTGTGTATGTATCCAAAGGAAAATAAATCATCACATCAAAAAGACACCTGCACTGGTATGTTTATTGCAGCAGTATTCATAAGAGCAAAGTCATTCAATCAACCTAAGTGTTCACCAACAGATGATTTGATAAGGAAAATGTGGTATATATACACCACAGAATACTATGCAACCATAAAAAGTAATGAAATAGTCTTTTTTGCAGCAACATGGATGAGGCTGGAGGTCATTATCCTAAGTAAAATGACTCATAAAAAAGGGAAAATCAAATGCTTCATGTTCTCACTTATATGTGAGAGTTAAACAATGGGTAAATACCAACATATAGAGGGGAGTAATAGACACTGGGGACAACAAACTGTGTGAGGGTATAAGGATGATGAGGGTTGAAAAATTGTCTATTGGGTACAATGTTTACTATTCAGAAAGTAGGTACACTAGAAGCCCAAATCTCACCACTACACAATATGTCCATTTAACAAACATGCACATGTATCCCCTGACTCTCTAAACATATTAATAAATAATAAATGAATAAATAAGTTCATTGACTATCAAATATTTCACTCCATTTGTCAATCTCTAAAATAAGAAAAAAAGGTAGCTGTTAAAAACTTATCGGATACTTTTGTTTCTGTTCCAATGCATAAAAAGTTTGAAAGTTATCACTTTTGATCTCAAAACAAAACAGCAACAACTAAACCTAAATAAACTAAAAGTCATTGACTTTTCCTAGGTCCATCAGAAAGTTGAGGTCACAGAGGAAAGTCCTCTCTGAAAAATGGATAGACAGGCAAATACATATAATCACAGCTGAGATCAGTTTATCTTGAGCAGAATGCACTGGAGACAGTACCTGGTAGAAACACTGAAATTTAAAATGTACTAATGAATTGCTGGAGACTGTGGACTACTTTAGAGTTAAAAGCTTCTGGGGTCCCAGTCTTAAGGGAATCCCCACATTTTCATGAGTTTTACCTTCAGGAGCTTCACAAGATTCTTGTGGTTTGAAGCAGAAAAATTCCCTTGTGATTCAAGCAGGGGAAGCACGAAAGTAAGTCGTCATTTAAAAATATAACAAGATCTTTCTCCAACAAAATCCTGCCCCTAAGAGAAACTACCTTACCAGAGCCTTATTTGACCTGGAAAATGTGCAATTAGACAACTCTAGCCCCCTCAAGCCTTCCAGCCGTCCTTACAAAAATTAATAAGCTAACAAATGCATCAGAATGCACAGGGACAACCCCACTAAGCAAAAATAATAAGAAGATTTAATTACAAGATCACAAGTTTTAAAGTATTTCTCCTCTCTCTGAAAGGAAAATAAATCTCAGGACCACAGAATCACTAAGCCAAGGGGAAAAGTCAAACTGGGAACTGCATTAGGCAAACCTGCCTCTCCTTTTGTTCCTAAATAAGATAGCTACAAAAATAAAAATAAATAAATAAATAAATAAAAGCTACATACCTCCCTCAAAATTCGCCCACAAGGAAATTCTTTCTGGGCCTCAAGATCTTTACCATAAAAAAATTTTGTTGAATTTCACTCTGGTGATGTAAATTGATAGCTTATTGTCATAGGTGTGAAACAAAGGACAGAACTCAGTCACCCTCTGCTTGCCTGAGACAAATACATATCTGATTGCTTCATCTGCCCTATTGTTTATGTAAAAATGCAGATTCACTGGCAGATTCACTGAGTCAGAGTAGGGCATAAGCGTCTATTCCTCCAGCCCCCCACCCCAGACGTGTAAATTGTGCCTTCAGTGAAAGACTGATCAAAGATGCAAAAGAATGCCATCTTTTGTCACTTCTCTGTCTGTGACCCAAAGATTGACAAATGGAGTGAAATATTTGATAGTCAATGAAGTTATTTATTAATTTATTATTTATTAATATATTTAGAGAGTCAGGGGATACATGTGCATGTTTGTTAAATGGACATATTGTGTAGTGGTGAGATTTGGGCTTCTAGTGTACCTATTTTCTGAATAGTAAACAATGTACCCAGAAGCTCCCTCTTTGAGTTGTCCTGCTTTTCTGGACCAAATCATTGTACATCTTATACATATTGATTGATATATCATGTCTCCCTAAAATGTATAAACCAAGCTGTATTCTGACCACCTTGGGCTATGTCATCAGGACCTCCTGAGGCTGTGTCATTGTCATGTCCTTAACCTTGGGCAAAATAAACTTTCTAAATTGATTGAGAACTGTCTCAGATAAGTTTGGGTTCACACTTCTAACATTTGAACACTATCATAAGAGGGCTTCAAATAGTAGATTATAACAGAGGGTTTATAATGCAGAGACTGTATTTGAGAAGCAGTTCTTTGAGACATTAAAATAAAAAATAATGAAACAAGAAAAAACTTAATGCTTTGGCAGCTACTGCTGCAGCAAATATTAAATATAGTCCCATTCCTAGCCAGATCAGAATAAAACTTCAAATAAAACTATAGCCCTAATTACTTCAGTTTCTATTACCAGATAAATTAGTTTGTGTTTTTTTTAAATAATTTCAACTTTTATTTTAGATTCAAGGAGAATATGTGCAGGTTTGTAATATGTGCAATGCTGAGATTTGTGATATCAATGATTCTGTCACCCATGTAGTGATCTAGGACCCAACAGTTTCTAGGTATGTTGAAAAACAAGAATAAAGTTTGGAGAAACAAAGCATACATCAGACCTGATTCAGATACAACAGTAATTTGAAATTACTCGATAAGGGCTTTCAAATGAAAATTATTATTATGCTAAGGTCTCTAATAGAAAAAGTAAATAACACGTAAGCATATTTGGGTAATGTGAGCAGATAGATGGAAAATCTAAGATAAATCAAAAGAAAACACTAGAGATAAAAAACACTGATAGAAATAAAGAACACCTTTGGTGGGATCTTCAGATGACCAGACATACTTGAAGAAGGAGTCAACGAGCCTGACAGTATAATGATTATCATTTTCAAAAAAAAAAGAAGAAAAACGTAATAATTGGAAAAAATGAAAGAGAATGGTGAAAAACTACAGGACAATCACTAAAAGTGTGACATATGCATAATAGAAATAACCGTAGGAGAAGAAAGAGAAAGAAATGGAAGAAATACATGAAGTAATAATGCCGGAAGAGTTTCCAAAATTAAAATTGATGACAGACACCAAACCGCAGATCCAGGAAGCCCAGAAAACCCCAAGCAGGATAAATAACATCAAAAAAAGTAACAAAAATCTACATCTGTGAATGTCATACTCAAACTATAAAACACACTCAAACAGAAAATATTGGCAGAAGCTTAGGATGGGAAGACCTTACTTATGGAGGAGCAAGGATGAACTTACATTGCCTTTCTGTTCCAAAACCAGGAAAGCAAGAAGAGAGTCAGTGAAATATTTAAAGTGTTGACTGAAAACAAAACAAAACAAAAACAAAAAAAAAATGACTAATCTAAAATTCCACTTCCAGTGAAATTCTCCTTAACTGTGAAAACTATTAAGTCTTACTTAGACAAATTAAAAAATAATATTTTTCCAAAATAGAATCTTTGTAAGAAATGTTAAATGACATAGGTCAGAAACTCTAGCATATATGCAGAAAAGGGCAGATGAGAAGGAAGGAATGAAGGTGATATGGTTTGGCTTTATATCCTCACCCCAATTTCATGTGGAATTTTAATTCCCCCATGTCAAGGGTAGGACCTGGTGGGAGGTGACTTTATTATAAGGGCAGATTTCTCCCATGCTGTTCTCATGACAGTGTGTGAGCTCTCACAATATCTGATGTTTTAAAAGTGTGGCACTTCCTCGTTCACTCACTCTCTCCTGCTGCTATGAGAAGAAATGCCTTGCCTCTCGTTTGCCTTCTGCCATGATTTTAAGTTTCCTGAGACCCGCAAGTCATGCTTTCTGTTAAGCCTGCAGAACTATGAGTCAATTAAACCTATTTTCTTCATAAATTACCCAGTCTCAGGTAGTTATTTTTAGCAGTGTGAGAATGGACTAATATACAAGGTAAAATAAAATCATGCATTATTTTTAATCTTCATTGAACTAGTAAGTGGCTCTGTGTTCAAAGAGATAACAGCAATAATATATTTGGTGATTGTAGCTTATAGGTAAGTTAAGTGAGCGACAGCATTATTATGAAGGATAGGAGGGAAGAACTGGGACTATTCTATTTTAAAGTACCTGTGTTATCTATGAAGTGGTATAATGTTATTTGAAAGTTAAATTACAGAATTTTTAATTGTATGCTGCAAACTCTAGGGTAACTACTAATACATATTTTAAGATACGTATAATAAATCCTCACTTAATGCCATCAATAAGTTCTTAGAAATAGTGACTTTAAGTAAAATGGGATACAACAGTTTCTGGAATAATATCATCTTGTTCACTTTTTTTCTTATAACATTGATGAGAAAAAAAAAACCTCCTTCAATTAAAGTCACTGTTTCCAATAGCATATCAGTGATATTAAGTGAGAACTTAATATGCTGAGAGGAAGAGACTATGAAATTGCATAAAATACTCAATTAAAAACAGAGAAGACAGGAAAAGAAGACATGTTTTAAAAAAGAAGAAAAGGAAAAAGTATTACAACTAGAAAAGTTATTGATACTTAGATATTAATACAGCTATACCAGTAATCACTTTACATGTGAATGATCAAAATATGCTAATTAAACAGATTTTCAGAGAATTTTTTTTTAATCCAACTGTTTATTGTTTTAGAAACCTATTGTAAATATCAAGATACAGGTTAAAAGTAAAGCAATGGTAAAGATTATATCATGCTAACACAAATCAACAGAAAGCTAGCACAGGTGTATTAATTTTAGACAAAGCAGACTTCACAACAAGGAAAATTATCAGGAATGAAAGAGGGCATTACATAATTATTAAGAAATCAATTCTCCACAAAGATATAACAATCTAAGAACAAAGCATCAAAACATTTGAATCAAAAGTGATTGAAAGGCAAGAAGAGAGAGGCAAATGCATGATCACAGCTGAAGACTTTAACACACCTCTATTAGTAATTAATGGATCCATTAAGCACACATTAGCAAAAGTATAGTTGAACTGAACACCACCATCAATCAACTGGATGTAATTGACATTTATAGGTTACTCCATCCCAAAACAGCAGAATTCACATTCTTCTTAAGCTCACATGGAACATTGCCCAAAATAGAGTACATTCTGGGTCATAAAATAAACTTTAATTGGTTTAAAAGAATAGAGCTTACATAGGGATTCAGGCCAAGGTGGCTGACTAGAAGCAACTATGGTGTGTGGCTCTCACAGAGAGGAATGAAAGGGGCAAATAAATACATCACCTTCAACTGAAACATCCAGGTACTCGCACTGAGACTAATCAAGGAAACAACTCGACCCATGAAGAACAAAGAAAAGCAAGACAGGGCAAAAGCTCACCCAGGAGCAACACAGAGCCAGGTGAACCTCCCCCACCCAGGGAAACAGTAAGTGAATGTGCAACTCAGAGAAACCAAGCCTCTCCCACGGATGTTATCAACCCTCTGGTAAGGAGATTCCATCATGAACCCACTCCATCAGGGCCTTCAGTCTGACACACACAGCTGCCTGGAGTCTTGGCAGAGTAGCCATGCAGGCACATGCAGAGACCCAGGAGCTTAACATATTCCAGCACCTGACTTCCAGGCGAAAGTGACTGCAACTTCGGTAAGGTGGAAGGTTGGAACTTTGTACGTACCCCTAGGAAGGGGGTTGAATCCAAAGGACTGATCAGCGACAGTCTGCAAGCCCCATTTCCACAGTGCCTCAGAGGATTAGAACCACTGGTGTGAAATTCCAGCCAAACACCAGCAACAGTGTCACTCTTACCTGGGACAGAGTTCCTGTGGGGAGGGGCAGGCCACATCTTTGTTATGTGGATGACATTTCAACCTGTGGGCTTTGGAGAGTCCAAGCTGAAATGGGGCAGATGGGATCCCCCACCACAGCTCTACCAAAATGTGGTCAGACTGCTTCCTTAAGCAGGTCCCTGATCCATTTCTCCTCACTGGGTGGGACCTCCCAACTGGAACCTCCAGAGGATTGAAAACTTCCTAGAACAGAGCTCCCAGAGGGAGGGGAATAGGCTCAAAATAAAGGGATGGGGGAGAAAAAGGAATCCCCTCATAAACCAAAAACAAGTTCTGAAATTGAGGCAGTATACATAGCCTATCAACCAAACAAAGCCCAAGACCAGACAGATTCACACCTGAATTCTACCAGATGTAAAAAGAGCTGGTGCTATTCCTGCTGAACTATTCCAAACAATTGAAAAGGAGGGACTCTTCCCTAACTCATTCTATGAGACCAGCATCATCCTGATACCAAAACCTGGCAGAGACGCAACAAAAAAAAGAAAACTTCAGGCCAATATCCTTGATGAACATGGATGCAAAAATCCTCCACAAAATACTGGCAAACTGAATCCAGTGGCACATCAAAAAGCTTAGTCACCATGATCAAGTAAGCATCATCCCCAGGATGCAAGGTTGGTCAACATCTGCAAATCAATAAATGTGATTCGTCACATAAACAAAACTAGAGGCAAAAACCACATCAATATTTCAATAGATGCAGAAAAAGCTTTCAATAAAATTCAACATCTGTTCATGTTAAAAACTCTCAATAAACTAGATATTGAAGGAACATACCTCAAAATAATATACGCCATTTATGACAAACCCACAGCCAACATCATACTGAAGACGCAAAAGCTGGAAACATTCCCCTTGAAAATCAACACAAGGCAAGAATACCCTCTCTCACCACTCCTGTTTAACATAGAACTGGAAGTCCTGGCCAAGACATTCAGGCAAGAGAGAAATAAAGGGCATTTAAATTGGGAGAGAGAAATGAAGTTATTGTTGTTTGCAGACAACATGATCCTATATCTAAAAACCCCACTGTCTCAGCCCAAAAGCTTCTTAAGCTGATAGACAACTTCAGCAAACAGGATACAAAATTAATGTGCAAAAATTCTAGCATTCCTGTACACAAACAGCTGTCAAGCTAGAGGCAAATCATGAACAAACTCCAATTCACAATTGCCACAAAAATAATGAAATACCTGGGAATACAGCTAACTAGTAAGGTAAAATATTTATAAGGGAAATTACAAACCATTGCTCACAGAAATCAGAGATGACACAAATGGAAAAACATTGTGTGACCATGGATAGGAAGAATCAATATCATTAAAGCGGCCATACTGCTCAAAGCAATTTATAAATTCAATGTTATTCTCATTAAAATACCGTTGACATTCTTCACAGAGCTAGAAAAACACTATTTTAAAATTCATATGGAACCAAAAACGAGTCCAAATAGTCAAGACAATCCTAAGCAAAAAGAACAAAGCTGGAGGCAGCATGCTACCTAACTTCAAACTACAGGGTTACATTAACCAAAACAGCCTAGTATTGGTACAAGAGCAGACACGTAGACCAATGGAACAGAATAGAAAACCCGCACACCTACAACCATCTGATCTTTGATAAACCTGACAAAAACAAGCAATGGGGAAAACATTCTTCCCTAATAATAGCGCTGGAATAACTGACTCTTCTATAAATGGTGCTAGAATAACTGGTTAGACATATGCAGGAAATTGAAACTGCCCTTCTTCCTTACACCTTATACAAAAATTAGCTCAAGATCAATTAAAGACTTAAATGTAAAACCCTAAATTATCAAAACCCTGGAAGACAACCTAGGCAATACAATTCAGGACATGGGCACAGGAAAAGGTTTCATGACAAACACACCAAAAACAATTGCAACAAAAGCAGAAATTGATAAATGAGATTTGATTAAATAAGAGCTTCTGCACAGCAAAATAAACTATTAGCGATGTAAACAGACAACCTACAGAATGGGAGAAAATTTTTGCAAACTATACATCTGAAAAAAATCTGATATCCAGTATCTAGGAGGAAATTAAACTAAAGTACAAGAAGAAAACAAACAAAAAAATTTTAAAGTGGGCAAAAGACATGAACAGACACTTCTCAAAAAAAGACATACATGTGGCAAACAGGCATATGAAAAAAAGAGCTCAACATCACTGATTTTTAGAGAAATGCAAATAAAAATCACAATTACATATCATCTCACACCAGTCAGACTGACTGCTATTAAAAACTCAAAAAATAACAGATGCTGGTAATGTTGTGGAGAAAAAAAAATGCTAATACACTGTTGGTGGGTGTGTAAATTAGTTCATCTATTGTAGAAGACAGTGTGGTAATTCCTCAAAGACATAAAAACAGAAATACCATTCAAGTCAGCAATCCCATTACTGGCTATATCCCCAAATAAATATAAATTGTTCTATTATTAAGTTGCATGCACATGTATGTACATTGCAGCACTATTCACAATAGCAAAGATATGAAATTAACCTAAATGTTCATTAATGATAGGCTGAATAGAGAAAAATGTGGTTCATATATACTATGGAATTCCATGCAGTCATAAAAAAGGAGTAAAATACTTGAAGGAACATGGGTAGAGCTAGAGGCCATTATCTTTAGCAAACTAATGCAGGAACAGAAAACCAAATACTGGAATTTCTCACTTATAAGTGGTAGCTAAATGATGAGAACACATGGACACGATGGGGAACAATACCCATTGGGGCATATCAGAGGGTGGAGAGTAGAAGGAGGGAGAAGATTAGAAAGAATAACTAATAGGTACTAAGCTTAATGCCTGGGTGATAAAATAATCTGCACAACAAACCTCCATGACATATGTTTACCTGTTTAACAAAACTGAACATATGCCTATGAACTTAAAAGATTTTAAAAAATGAACTTACATAATATATGCCCTCAGACTACAATGCAATTAAACTAGAAATCAGTAACAGAAAGATAGCTGGGAAATACTAAATATTTGGAGATTAAATGACAGTTTTCTAAATGACACATTGGACAAACAAGTCTCGAGATAAATTGTAAATATTTTGAACTGAATGAAAATGAATATACAACTGATCACATTTCTGGCATGCAGAAAAACCAGTAGTTAGAGGCAAATGTATATAGTATTGCATGCATGTAAAAAAACCAAAACAAAACCTTAAAATCAATAATGTTAAAAAAAAAGGAAAAAGCAAGTTCAATGCAAATAAAATAGAAGAAAACATGAATATTAAAGCAAAATGTGTCAAATTGAAAAAAGTCATTATAAAGAAATTCAACAAAACCAAAGCTGATTCTTTGAAAATACCAATAAATGTAGTGGACCTCTGGCCATTCAAACCAATAAAAAAGGAGAAGAAGCACATTTTGTAATACTAGAAGCAAAAAGGAGACTTCACTATTGATCTCGTGTATATTAAAAGGATAATGAAGGAATGCTGAAGAGGAAAAATCATAGGAAAATATCAACATAGACAGATAAAAGTATTTTAAATGGAAATTCCTTAACTCAAAACATAACATCTCTAAAGACAAAAAGACAGAAATACACAGCTAACCTCAAAATTAATGGGGAGAAACTAGAAGACTTCTTCTTGTGATTTAGAACAAAGAAAGATCTGTACTCACTACTCTTATTCAACATGATACCAGCAGTCCTAGCTGAGGCAATAAGACAAGAAAATAAAATGAAAGGTATATAGAAGGGAGAAAATAGAACTATTGTCCTTCTCAGATGTGTCTATAATTCCAGAAAATCAACAAAAATATTCCCTTATTAGTTCTCCTAATCTCTTATTATTTCTCCTGGAACTAATAAGGAATTATAACAAACTTGCAAAATATAAGGTTAATATACAAATCAAAATTCCTTTTTTATAATCTGGAAATGAACAATTGGAACTTGAAGTTAAAATGCAATGTCATTTACAAATGAAATATTTATGTATAGAGCTAACAGTATCTTTATG
The DNA here is from genome assembly GCF_008728515.1 of Papio anubis. Classification (NCBI taxonomy): domain Eukaryota; kingdom Metazoa; phylum Chordata; class Mammalia; order Primates; family Cercopithecidae; genus Papio; species Papio anubis. The sequence continues at coordinate 72,928,217 of NC_044978.1, forward strand.
AGGACAACTGCAAAACTGATAATGTTTTAAATAAACATCTAAATAAATGAGACATTCTATGTTCCTAGACAGGAAGACTCAGTAGTTTTAAAATGTCATTTTTTGCCCAAATTGATGAATAGATTCAATATGATTTGGAATTTCAGGAAATTGTTTTGTGGATTATGACAGACTGATTATGACATAAATGAAACAACACGAGACACACAATACTCAAAACAAAACTAAATAAGAACAAAGTCAGATGACTGGTACTATCTCATATCAAGACTTAATATAAATATCATGATGGTGTGATGTTGACAAAAGGATAGACAAGCTGATTACTAGCACAGAAAAATGAGCCTAGAAAGAAGCCCACACAAATGTAGTCAACTGATCTTTTACAAAGGAGTAAAGGTAACTCCATGGAGAAAGAACCTTCTCAATAAAAGGTGTTTGAAAAATTTGACATGTATATGCAAAACAAAAGAATCCAGATATATATCTTATATTTTTCACAAAAAATGCTTCAAAATGTGTCATCAACCTATATATAAAATATAAAATTATGAAGCTTCTAAAAGACATCATAGAAAAAAATCTAAATAACCTGAGATTTGTTGAGAAGTTGTTAGTATTAATATCAAAAATGAGATCCATTAAAAAAAAATTGATAAGTTGAACTTTATTAAGATTAAAGACTTCTGCTCTGAGAAGTACACTATTGGAAGAAGGAAAATAATACCCATAATGTGGAATAACATATTTTCAATATATACATCTGATACAAGTGTGATGTCTAAAATATACAAAAATAACTTGTTAACCTCAATTTTCAATAAGAAAACAAACAATCCAACCAAAAAATAAGCAAAGGATCTGAATAGACACTTCATCAAAAAGGTATACAGGTTGCATGCATATGAAATGATGCTTAATATCATATGCTATTATGACACACAATTTAAAACAATAACGTGATATCAGTATACACGCTCTAGAACTGGTAAAATCTAAAACACTGCTAATTCCAAATGCTAAGGAGGATGTGGAGCAAAAGAAATTCTCATTCATTGTTGGTAGTAATGCAAAATGTTGTAGCCACTTTGGAAGATGGTTTGACAGTGTTTTACAAAGCTAAATATACACTTCTCCTGTTATACAGCAATCACATTTTTAGGAACTTGCCCCAAAAGTTAAAAATTTATTTTATAAAATTGCCTGCACACAAATGTTTATAGCAGCTTTATTCATAAGTCCTCCAAACTTGAAGCAACCAAATGTCCAATAGGTTGTTTCAATAGGAGAATGGTTAAGCAATGTGTTAGAGTTTTGTTTCGATCTACAATCAAATGTTGTTCAGTGATAAAAAGAAATGAGCTCTCAAGGCATGAAATACACAATACAAAATGCATATTACTAAGAGAAAGAAGATCACCTGAAATGACTGTATCCTGTTTGATTCCAACTATATGACATTCTGGATAAAGCAAAACTATTGAGACAGTAATCTGTGTAGACCTACAGTTTTACAGGGTTTGGGACAGGGGAAAGATAAATGTGTAAAGCACCGAGGATATTTATAGTGGTGGAACCATTCTGTGTGATACCATAGTGGCATACACATGACACTATGCATTTCTCAAAACACACAGTACGGAACTGTATAACACAAAGAGTTAACTTTTATGTAAACAATGGAATTTCATTAATAATTTATCAATAGTGATTAATTAATAGTAACAGATGCAACATGCTAATATAAGATATTAATAGGGAAAACTCTGTGGGAGAGAGGGATATGTGGGTAAACTCTACAGTATTTGCTTAATTTCTTTATAAATCTAAAATTTTTCCAGGAAAAATTTTAATTACAGAATAGCAGTAAGCATTAACAAGATTTTCATTTTTTCTCTATTTAGTTGATAATTTATTTTCCTAGAAGCTAGAAATAATCTGGAAATTATACTCATTATTGTTTAATATTTTACCATTCAGACTAAAACTGAGCAAAAGTTTGACAACTATGTCTACATATAGTTTGTTCTCTCCTGTGCACTCGTGCATGCACACACGCGCACGCACACACACACACACACCTTTGAGAATCTAAGTTGCTATAAGATTCCTTTGGAAGAGTTTTTATTTTCCAGCTCAGAACTCCTTCAAATGCTCAAATGGTTGTGAAATTTATACTCTATTAGGCCACTTAGTATGTATTTTTCCCCTTTTATTCTAAATTCTTTAGAAAATTTTTACTTTTTATACTGAAAGAATATAAACAAGTTATTACTGTTGCCTGGGAAGATCAGAAAAAAAATAACAATTTATACAGCTGTAGAACTAGGATGGCAGTTCATTAATACAGGTCTATTAAATAGTAGAAATATTTACTGTTTGAATTCTAAAAACTATTATACATTTTTCAGTTTCTATTAAAGGGGTAATATTAAAATATTCATAAAAATACTTTGATTCTGAAATATGTGTATATACAGATCTCTAATAATATCATCTGTAACAGTTTAGTAGTGATAACTAGCTTTTTCTAATTTAATTTTTATTTCATTTATGGGATCCTTATTCAATACAATCAGATGCCTAACACAGTGAGTTGTTTTCTTTATACTGTAGCGATGATGGCCCTGAACTGTTATGACACTCGGTCTGATGTACTGAGTTCAGCCTCACATTGATTTTAGAATTCCCACTGGGCTTTTCAAAGTTAGGTTCTTCCAATCTCCGGATACATAGATTTAGTTGGATGCCACCTGTGAATGTTATCCATCTGTTTTTTCATGGTTCTGAGATGTAATGCCATCTGTGATAGAAGGATAATACTTTGTGGTTATATTACACTTGATACTAGCAAAAGTGACCCTAGGGTCATCTGATTGAATGCTCAGCTACAAAATAGAAGCCTGTAGGCTTAAGTGGTTTGGTGAGTATGTATTTCAGTAGCAATAATAGTTTCTTTGTGACATGCAAAAATCTCTGTAGGAGAGGCAGAACTGTAAAATCGGATGGGGAGGACTTCTTATATATCACCACACTTATAAAAAAATTATATAAGTATCAATCTCTGTATTCACTTGAACAAATTTGTCTAGACTCTAGGAAGAGTAACAACTGACAGGACTTCATGGGTAACTCAGTAAATGAACAGTTTTTTATGACAACCAAGCAAAATTTCAGATAGCCCAGAAAAACACAAAAGAGAAGCTCCAAAAAGTAAATATTTTCTAAGATTATATTTGATTATTTTATCATGTAAACAAGAAAAGCCAATATGACTGAAACATTTGAAAGAATTCCCTTGGCCGGGCGCGGTGGCTCAAGCCTGTAATCCCAGCACTTTGGGAGGCCGAGATGGGCGGATCACGAGGTCAGGAGATCGAGACCATCCTGGCTAACACGGTGAAACCCCGTCTCTACTAAAAATACAAAAAACTAGCCGGGCGAGGTGGCAGGCGCCTGTAGTCCCAGCTACTCGGGAGGCTGAGGCAGGAGAATGGCGTGAACCCGGGAGGCGGAGCTTGCAGTGAGCTGAGATCCGGCCACTGTACTCCAGCCTGGGCGGCAGAGCAAGACTCCGTCTCAAAAAAAAAAAAAAAAGAAAGAATTCCCATCTCAACTTGGTAAATCTGATGCATGTAAGTAAATAAACATTCAAGAAAAATTGAGTCATTAATTTTACTGTTAAAATAATATTATTAAAAATGCTGTATGCCCTAGTGCATAAACTTTAAGCATTATTTGGGCTTACTATTTAGAATTTTCTCTCAGCATATTAATAGGAAGACATTTTTGCTCAGTGTTCAGGGAATTTACAATCTACCATTTTCTCCTAGTATAAAATACAGTTTTGTGTGTGTGTGTGTGTGTTTTCTTTTTGGTTTTTTTTTGTTTTGTTTTGTTTTTTTGCATATTGAAAACAAATCTGAATATATCTGCTTCTTTAGAGCCCATGATAAAGTCATAAGCATGTAAGATCATAAGAGGATATATGGCAGGAATTCACTGCCTGGATCTCCTTTCAAGAAATAACATGTCTTTCAACTTTAAGAGGTGTGTATTTCACAGACAACTTTCAGCTATGGTGGCCTTTGGATCTGTCTCTGATTTTGAGTTGAGCTCATGAGCTTCCCAGTCATTTGCTCCCAGCAAATTACTGTGCCCAGTGGGCTAAATAGGGTCTGGCTATTGTTTTTACTCCAGAACTCCCTGTTGGGTTGTTCGGACATTGTCAGAAGTACATTGTAGGCCGACGCTCTCTTGTCTCAGTTCTGCTTCCTCTTCCAATTTTTCTTTGTTTTTTTTTTTTTTTTTTCTTTGTTTTTTTTTTTGAGATGGAGTCTCGCTCTGTTGCCCAGACTGGAGGGCAGTGGTGCAATCTCGGCCCACCGCAGCCTCCACCTTCCAGGTCCAAGCAATTCTCCCACCTCATCCTGCTGAGCAGCTGGGATTACAGGCACCCGCCACCAGGTCCGACTAACTTTTTTTATATTCTTAGTAGAGATGGGGTTTCACCATGTTGGCCAGAGTGGTCTCAAACTCCTGACCTCAAGTTATCTGCCTGCCTCGGTCTCCCAAAGTGCTAGGATTACAAGAGTGAGCCACTGCACCTGGCCCTTGAATTTTCTTCCACTTACATCACACTCGCTTCACAATCAGAATTTTTTTCCCACCTTGGCCTGCTTCATCTGCCCTTTTCATTTCACAGCATTCTCCCCCCAGTAAAATTCTCACACTCACACTCCATATCAACATCTGCCTCCAATAAGTCCTGAATTGGCATAGTTGGAGAGTTTGTAAAAGCAGGTGGTAAGTGGAGATTTGGGGACTAAATCATCCCTGTCTCATTGGCAGTAGGACTCCATCTCAGGCAGTAGGTGGGACATTCATCTCTATACAATGTAAAAGCTCTATTGTTAAAATATTCACTGGACAATTTGGAATATTGTCACAGTGGAGGGAATGTTCTGCATTTTGCAATAATTAAGGCTTTGAAAACTGAGAGAGTGCATTGAAGGACAACAGAACTGGCTGGTTGTTATTGAGTTGCATTGATGTCCTCGGAGGTATAATAAAAAACTGAAAGCAGTTAATGAACAATGAAAATTAAGTGTGAAGGGCAAAGGAATGTTGTGATTGATAACAAGAGGTGGGAGAATACAAAAACTGAAGGCAAAACTCAGGATTGAAGGGATTTATCAAGCTTCAAGAAAAATATCTGCTGAGATCTGTCATACCCCTGTGATGAAAATATCTGGGTAAATAACTCCCCAAATTGACTCTCCAAGACTCCCCTCTATGCTTAGAAATTGCAGAAGTGGCCATTGCCTCCTTATTAAGAGTAAAGAATCTCCAGTGTGAGAAAATGCTAAGGAAGTCTCATTCCTACAAGGCAAGGAGATCCTTCCTCAGGATCTCTGTCTTCCTTTTCTTTCCTGGATTCCTGGGTCATAACTCTGGTTAAATGGCAAATATCACAGGTGAAGATAATGAAAGAAAGGGACTATATCCCAAAGGAGGTCCAATAATTTAGTCACCGTGTACCGGCAGTAGCCAGGGGAGTATGCATGGGACTGGATTCTGAGGTTGCTTGGTTAAGGAAAATAGAACATAATATTTGATACTGAAAAGTTTTTGAATTGGGAGTAACACTTTCAGACTGTGATTTAATACACTAACAAAAAATCCAGTTTTTAAGGGCAGATTAATAGAGCCTTAGGTACACGATATGTGGCCATTGATTTGTAAGGTCTGAAGTCAATAAACTCACTAGGATAGCAGTTCTTGGAGCGAAGACCCATACTGTGCGAAATGGAAATACCTGAACCATTGTGGCAGACAGTGGAGGACAAGATAAAAATATAGTTGGTATACTAGAATGGATATATGGTGCAAAGCCTGAAAATCCTCTAGAATACTATGTTTCAAGGGAAGTCCCAGAATATACACTCTTCATTAAGCTCACCAGAAATGCACTGGTTAGTGGGATACCAGAATTGCAAAGTTTTGTGATAACAATCCTCTGCAGGTCAGGAGTGATAGTAGAAGAAGTGGTCACAAAGCTGGGCTTGTTAATATCTTTGGTAATGATAGGAGCTGGAATGGTAGAGGCCAGCTGTTAATGCTGTCAGAGGTGTTGGAACCAAAGCAACTCCATCTTGAATAAGAGCTGGGTAAAATAAGGCTGAGACCTACTGGGCTGCATTCCCAAGAAGTCAGGCATTCTAAGTCACAGGATGAGATAGCAGCTGGCCAGCGCAAGGTACAGGTCACAAAGACCTTGCTGATAAAACAGCATGCAATGAAAAAACTGACCAACACTCACCAAAACCAAGATGGCAACCAAAGTGATGTCTGGTTGTCCTCACTGCTCACTAGATGCTAATTATAATACATTAACATGCTACAAGACACTCCCACAGTGCCATGACAGTCTACAGATGCCATGGTGATTTCTGGAAGGTTACCCCTTATGGTCTAAAAACAGGAGGACCCCTCAGTTTCAGGAATGGCCCACTCCTTTCCTGGAAAACTCATGAATAATCCACCCCTTATTTAGCATGTGATCAAGAAATAACCATAAAAACAGCCAACCAGCAGCCCTCGGGGCTTCTCTGCCTATGGAATAGACATTCTTTATTCTTTTACTTTCTTAATAAACTTGCTTTCACTTTCTGGATTCATCTCAAATTCTTTCTTGCTTGAAATCCAAGAACCCTCAATTGAGGTCTGTTTCGAGACCCCTTTCCAATAACAGTACCTAACCACCACCAACAGCCTGCCAGGGGGTTGCAATTATGACATAAAATTTGACTTTGACCCACACAAATTTGTAGATAATTCATTACTAAAAGCAAAATAGGCAGTGATGGTGACAATGGTGTAAGTGTGCGTGTGCGTGCGTGTGTGTGTGTGTGTATGTAAACTTAGGACATATCAGAATCACTTGGACAGTTCATTAAAATAAAGACATAGAAACTGCTAGGCTCCACTCTAGAATTTCTAATGTAGTAGGTCTTGAGTGGAGGCATACACATTACAGACACACCACAGGTTTAAATAATAGGTTTACTTGGCATGGTTTCAATATGCTGAAATCCCAGCTAGTAGAGTTGAGTAAAAGAATCCTGGTCTCTCTACATCACCATTTAAAACACAGAGCAGCAAGCATTTAATCATCAGATAAATAGAAGAGCAAAGGTGCAGCACTAAACTGAACATATCAGGGTCAAGTGAAATTTACGTAACGGAGGGCACATTTTTTGAATAAATCCATTTAATAATACAATAAGATATAGTGGAATACATTTCTACAAATTATTAAGGATCACTATCAAAATAATAGTAATAATAATGCATAATATTTTATAATGCAGTTCTAATAAGAAGAATAACATTATTTTGGAGGGAGGGAGTTACGGATTCAATTGCATCCCTCCAAAACTCATGTGTTGAATTACTAATTCTCAATACCTCCCAACGTAACCTTATTTGAAGATAGGGGATTTACAGAAGAAATTAAGTTAAAATGGGGTCATTAGAAAGGGCCCTAATCCAATATTGTTGGTGTGTTTATGAAAAGTGAAAACTGAAGACAAACATGCATCAGGGAGAAAGACTTATGGTCATAAGTCATGAAGGGAGGGTCCTCATGCACAAGTGCCTGAAAAGAGAACTATCACAAAAGTCTCTACAAACATCACAGCCTTGCACAAAGATCATCACAACTTCATACAAATATACTTCTGAGAGGACATCTGCTCAGCAGTTACCTAGCCAGCCTCAGACTGGTGCCTCTCTTGTTATTGATCCTCATAGCAAAGAATAATTATCTCAAAGCATTTATGTAATTCTCTTCATTTTTCCTTTAAAAACATTTATCTTCATTTACCTCCCTAAATATGCATATAGTTTACTATGGCTTGTGTATTTGCATTACAATGCCTACTTCTGAATAAACATCTTTTTTTAGAGAGAGTCTTCCTCTCTGTCTGTTGTTTAGGTTGACACAAAAACCAGATTCTTTCTCAGAGTCCACAGAAGTAATTAATTCTACAACCCCCTGTTCTCTAACTTCTGTCCTGCAGCTCTATGAGATAATAAATCTCTGTTGTTTAAGCCACCCAATTAGAGTAACTTTGTTACAGCAGTCCTGGCAAACTAACACAGGGTGTAATATTTCGGTTAATGAAAAATCAAAGTTAGTGTACCTTCTCATCAGAATAAATGCAAATATTCATCTGTTAATGATGATCTGTGATGAGTTTTTTTTTTTATTTCATCTTTGAAAATGTCTTTTCACAGAGATAGGTAATGACAAATACTAACATAAATCAATGAACATATGATTTTAATAAATATTGGAAGGAACTTGTCAAATTCAGATTCTTCTATTGATATTTGCCTTTTAGCATGTTATTATTATTATGTTGTAGATTAATCACTTGCAATTGCAAGTAAGGAGGATGTTCTTCAATTGAATAGTTAAACGTATTTTGAAATATGGAAATTCCCTTTGCACTTGCATCAGGGTCTGAAAAAAGTTGTTGGAACTGTAGTTTAAGCTCAGAAAATTTATCTGCTGCAAGTTTTTGAGGGAATGATGATCTTACCTTTTGTTTTAACTTTTGACAGCATGGTAGCTTGACATTACAGGTGATTTAAATAACGTATGTTTTCATCTAAATGACGTTATCGTAGTATAAGTTTTGTCTGTCAGAACTTCTTTTTGACTTTACAGTTTTGGTTTGAATTCATTTAAAGAACATTATCAAAATCTGCAGCAAAAGCTAATTTCCAAAGCCATTCAGTATTGATAATAGTGGTTGAGAGCTGCTTTCCTCTTTTGTAAAGATTTCAATTTCATTCCTGAGCCCAGAAAGCTGCAAAAAATTTACCACTTATACTCCATCAGACTGCTCTGCAGTAGGGAAAGTCCAGATATTCAGCTTCTATTTCTGACCGAGAGAAAATAAGCAACTGATGTTGCTTTGAGTCCACAATATCAAATGAAGTTCCCCCACTGATCCAGCTGATTCGATTACACATTTTAGATTCAAGTAATTTCTGCAGTAACTTGCTGATAAATAACACAGTGAACACCATAGGCATTAAACTTTTTAAATTCTTACAGATTTTTAAAATTTGACCAATTAAGTTTTTTATATAATTTTGTCCCCATCAGTTATAATTCATCCCAGAAAATTCCATTTGTTTGTATTAAATTGTACTCAACTTCTAGGAAAATATTTTCACCTGTAGTTGTTCCATGCAGGCTATTCATAGAAGTTAACTCTTCAATCACTTCCAACTCAGAACTTCTCAAACAAATAAAAAAACTGAGTAATAAAATCCTTCTCTTTCTTAATTGACTAATCATGTCACTCCTAATGTACACAACTGAAAAAGCCACTGTTATAACCGAAGGTTAATAGCCTTAAACAAATGGATTTTCTGTGAATACATGTCTTTAGCTTCTGCAATCAGGCATTATGTAAGTCACCCTAAGTACTTAGCTTTCATGGCTGAGCTAACAAGGGAGCCACTTGGGAACTTACTGTAGTTGCAGACTCAATTTGACTTTTAAAAAATTGTAAAGAAGTTTTGCTGTGATGAAATATCATCCTAAATTTTCTTATTTTTCTGAAAATTTGTTTTGTGAGTGGGAAATACTGCAGTAAGTTCTTAGTCTTCTTTGTATCATTGCATGATAACTGAAATGCTTTGCCATGAAATTAGGTAACAAAATAATCCATACGCCACTGTGCCTAAAAGCATGTCCTTTGAAGTCCATTTTTCCTTATGTCAATATGATGAATATGCATTGATAATAAGCACGTGAAAAAATAGTATGTTACGATAATACGTAACACATTGGAAATGCTTTCCAGTTGTAACTCCATCACTGTAACTTGTAGTAAGCAGTGTGAAACAATGAGAACAACAAATATGATCTTAGATACAGCTACTCAACTAGTATTACACATTGCAGAGCAAAAGCAGCCATAGACAATATGTAAAGGAATGAGCTTGGCTGGTTTCTAATACACTTTTGTTTAGATATTAAACTTTGAATTTTATATAGTGTGTGTCATAAAACACCTTATTTTGATTTTTTTCAGCATTGAAAATCTTTCTTAGCTTGTGGTCAGTACAAAAATATATGGTGGGCAGAATGTGTTCCATGACCCTTGATTTGCTGACCTCTACACAATTTAAAAAACAAACAAACAAAAACTTTGAGTCCCCTTCAGACACTGAGGAAAACAGCTAAGGTTGTAACTTGCATAGAGAACTTTAAAATTTTAAAATAGTTGTCTCTGGAACAGTTCTTTTTCTATCTATCGATGCATTTGGAGGGCTGTTCTATAATCAAATGTCTCTGTCCCCTTCTAGATCTCTTTGTACACACGTAATACATGGAGATAAACACAGTGCTTCCAGCTAACATTTTATTAAAAAGCAAACAAAAGACATCAAATATGCAACTCTCTATCATAAAAAACCCAAGCAATTAAAAGATCATAAAATAATTAGATAACAAATATTTAGAGAAAATAAATACACTTAAGAAAATCTTGCAGAAAGTAGAAGAAAATAGTAGAAAAAAGCATGTAAAGAAGGAAATAATTTCAGGAGATACTATTTTCAACCAAAAAAGAGTTGGGGAAGTAAAGAAGAGAAAATGGAGCAAAACGTATTAAAGAAATTTTCGTTAAAATTTATTAGAAGTTCTAAGGCTTACATTTTGCGTAGACCAACTGTATGTCTACTATGATAATAAGAAATATGACATCAGCCGGATGCGGTGGCTCACGTCTGTAATCCCAGCACTTTTGGGAGGCCGAGGAGGGCAGATCACCTGAGGTCAGGAGTTCGAGACCAGCCTGACCTGCATGGAGAAACCCCCGTCTCAAGTAAAAATACAAAATTAGCCAGGCATGGTGCCACATGCCTGTAATCCCAGCTACTCGGGAGACTGAGGCAGGAGAATTGCTTGAACCTGGGAGGCCAAGGTTGCAGTGAGCCAAGATCAGGCCATTGCACTCCAGCCTGGGCAACAAGAGTGAAACTCTGTCTCAAAAAAAAAAAAAAAAGAAATGCCCAGAAATATGACATCATCCTTAGCAAACGAATGCAGGAATAGAAAACCAAATATCACATGTTCTCACTTATAAGTGGGAAGTAAATGATGAGAACACGTGGACACATCGAGGGGAAAAACACACACTGGGGCCTATAGGAGAGTAGAGGGTGGAAGGAGGAAGAGAATCAGGAAAAATAGCTAATGGGAACTAGGCTTAATATCTGGGGGATAAAATAAACTGCACAACAAACCCCCATGACACAAGTTTACTTATGTAACAGATCTGTATATGTACCCCAAACTTAAAAGTTAAAAGAAAGAAAAAAAAAAAAGAGTAAAAAAGGGGAAAAATGTAGTATGTACATCACGATACGAACACTAAACATAGAGAAGAGATCTAAGACTTGAAATGAGAAAAACAGGAAAATTATAACAAAAACAAGAATAGAAACAAACAATATATCTATACACAAATAATTGTGATTTATAATGGCATGCACATTGGCAAGAGCAAAATTGAAAAAAAAACAATTAAATATTCTACATATCTGAGAAAAAACATTTCCAACGAGGAAACCTGTAATAAAATAACTTTATAATATGCAAGGTTTTTAAAATATATGTCTTCTATGATCCCTTTAACGGGAAACCTTGGGATGGCATGGTATTTAAAATGAGTAAATAAGCCAACAAAATTAAAGATATATATGAGATCCAGTAAATAAAGGGTCAATATACGGAAAAGGTGAAGAGAATTTGTCCAAAGATGTGAATGGAAATTTCGAAATGATGACTGTGCAGTAGGTCTAGTGTGTAAAGATTCATTTAGAAAAATCACAGAAGAATCTTTGAATCATAGCTGCAAGAAGTCAGGCATTTACAGGCAAATTTCACATGTTTTCAATTACTGATGGGAACCAAAAATTTAAACATTTGAACTCTTGAAGATAGAGAGTAGAATGATGGTTACCAAAGGCTGGCAAGAGTATTGTGGTTGGAGGAAATGGGAATAGTTGGTGGTTACAATAATGTAGTTAGGTATAATAAGTATAATAGCATTTGATAGCACAATAGGGTGACTACAGTCAACAATAATTTGTTTTACCTTTTAGAATAAATGAGGGTGTGCAATTGGAATGTTCGCAACACACAGAAATGATGAATGCTTGATGTGACAACTACTCCCATTTACACTGATGTGATTATTACATATTGTATGCCTGTATCAAAATATCTCATGCACCCCACAAATATATATACCTACTGTGTAGACATGAAAATTTAAAATAAAAAAAATCCATAAATCAGAAAATAAAGATAGGCAGGTGGCATTCTAAGTTATATTTCAGTTTAAATATGAAGAGTTACTTTTTCCTTTATTTTCGAATGCTGTAAAAGGTGACATTAAAGATATTTTCTTTCTTCAGAATCCTGACAAAAGTCATTCTAGTCCATTTACTCTTGAAAAGGAAAGAAAATCAGTCTTATGTTACCGTTAAATATTTGAAGTCAGTTCTATAAGAAGGAAAATAAGCAAAGTTATTGAATTGCATATTCAGAAAAATTACCAAAAATAATCCAATATATAAACATTCAAAATTTGATGTACTTATTTAAACTGTTCACTCTTTGCAACATTATGATTAAAATAAAAATATATAACGATGGCTCTTGTTTTGAAAATTACACAGTACTTTGAGAGGGGAAGTTCCAATGTAGATTCCTTAGTTCTGTCTTCAGAGTTCACATTTTACTACAGGACATTGGTGCTGAATTTTAGCACCCCAACAAATCTCTGGTTTGTGATTCTGATGTAGATGGTTCTTACAGCAAAACATCTGTAGAGTATATCCCATAATTCTTGTGTTTCTAAAATATCTGCTCATTCTTAAAATTGCTCAACAGTTCAACGAATATAACATAGACCCGACTTGTTGGAAATAGTTTGTCATCTAATAGAAAGAATATTTTCCCTTTGCACATACTTGATAAGGATAAATCAAATGCAAGTATATATAAATGCAAGAGTACCATACTACTGAGCAACCAGAAATTATTAAACCTAATATAACTGCTATAACTCGAATGCATTGTATTAACTATCTATTGCTACGTAATACATTATCCCAACGTGTAGTGGATGAAAACAACATAATTTGTTATCTCACAGATTTTGTGCTTCAGACATTCAGATATGGCTCAGCTGTTTGTTGAAAGAATTTAGCTTCTCATCAGAATTCAGACAGTGGCCTCCCTCAGTGCCTTGACATGTGGATTTTTTTTTTTTTTTTTTTAGTTAGAGTCTCGCTCTGTTGCCAGGCTGGAGTGCAGTGGCGCGATCTCGGCTCACTGCAACCTCCGGGTGCCAGGTTCAAGCAATTCTCCTGCCTCAGCCTCCCAAGTAGCTGGGACTACAGGCGCCGGCCACCACACCCGGCTAATTTGTTTGTATTTTTAGTAGAGACAGGGTTTCACTGTGTCAGCCAGGATGGTCTCAATCTCTTGATCTCCTGATCTGCCCGCCTCGGCTTCCCAAAGTGCTGGGATTACAGGCATGAGCCACCACACCCAGCTGACATGTGGATCTTTTTAAAGAGCATCACTCAACAAAGCAGGTTGCTTCACCAGAAGGAGAGCTAGGAAGGCAGTAAGTCACAATTTTTTATAACCCTATCATGGAAATGGCATTGTCTCACTTTTGTTATATTGTATTTGTCAGAAGCAAGTCACTAAATTGAGCCCATACTTAAGGGAAGGTGATTGCACAAGGATACACATAACAAGAGGGAGGCGCTGTCATTGAGAAACATGTTTAAAAGCTGCCTACCCCTCTAGATGTCACCATAGCAGAGCAAACCTTTGCTGACAGCTAGCAAGAAAGATGGGTTCTCAGCTTTACAACCAACAGAAAGTAAATTCTTCCAACTTGAATACGTTTGGAAGCAGATCCTGAGCTTCACAAAAGAATGCAGACCACCGGGGGCGGTGGCTCACGCCTGTAATCCCAGAACTCTGGGAGGCCAAGGTGGGCGGATCATGAGGTCAGGAGATCTACACCATCTTGGCTAACACGGTGAAACCCCATCTCTACTAAACATACAAAAAAATCAGCTGGGCGTGGTGGCAGGCGCCAGTAGTTCCAGCTACTGGAGAGGCTGAGGCAGGAGAATGGCGAGAACCCGGGAGGCGGAGCTTGCAGGGAGCTGAGATCGTGCCACTGCCCTCCAGCCTGGGAGACAGAGCGAGACTCCAAAAAAAAAAAAAAAAAAAAAAAAGAATGCAGACCAACCAATTCCTTGCTTAGCCTTCTGAGACCTTGAACAGAGACTCCAAATATGTCAGACCTGAAATTCTAACTGATAGAAATTGCTGGCTACTCAAAGGATGTATTTTTGTTTGTTTGTTCATTTTTGTATGTTTTCAAGGGATGGGGGTCTCTGTCACCCAGGCTGTAGGGCAGTGGTGTCATCATGGTTCACTGCAGCCTCAACTCCTGGGTTCACACAATCCTCCTGCCTCAGCCTTGCAAGTAGCTGGGATCACAAGCATGCATCACTATGCCTGGCTATTTGTGTGTTTGTGTCTGTCTGTGTGTGTGTGTGTGTGTAGATACAGGGGTGGTCTTGCTATGTTGACCAGGTTGGTCTTGAACTCCTGGCTTGAAGCAATCCTCCTGCCTTGGCTTCTCAAAGTTCTAGGATTACAGGTGTGAGCCTCCACACCCAACCCAAAGGATGATCTTTTAAGGCTTTTAGTTTGTGGTACTTTGTTATGTGGCAATAGGAGAAATACACATACTGCTTCCAAGACAATTTCCTCAATCTCAGTAGCAACTACTTTCATAATATTTCAGCTGATTCTTCTTGTATCTTCCTATGCAACTGTGAATAGAATAATTTGTAAGTTTTAGGTGTTTGATATTAGTTTCCTAAAATATTTTCTAACCCTATGCATCAAGATATCTTATTTCTAAAAATTGTTATCACGACTTTTAGAATAAAAAAATACATTATATAATCTTATGTTTTGAGTCGTAAAACTTTGAAATGTGTTGACTATAGTTATCGGAATAACTATTTAATAGAATATTTTCCATCGCGCTAAAAGTTAGTATAATTTATTATATAATTTTAAAATAAATCTGTAAATTGTTAAAAATGACTAAAAGAGGCCAGGTGCGGTGCCTAATTCCTGTAATCCCAGTGTTTTGGTAGGCCAGGGTGGGGGAATCACTTGAGGACAGGAGTTTAAGACCAGCCTGGGCAATGTAGCAAAACCCTGTCTCCACAAAATATTTAACAATTGCTAGACGTAGTGGTGCATGCCTGTAGTCCCTCACCAGGAGCCTGAGGTGGGAGAATTGTTTGAGTCCAGGAGGCTGAAGCTGCAGTGAGCTAGGGTAGCACCACTGAACTGCAGCCTCCATGACAGACTGAGACCTTGTCTCAGAAGCAAACAAAAAACAAACAAAGGAAATGACTGGAAGACTGAAATTTTGGAATCTAACAACATAAAATAAAGTTGACCGTTATGTTTAAAAGTTAAAATCTTGATTGACAACTTTCTGCTCTGATTATTGTCACATATTAACTAAATGTTCTACTTGACTTTGAAGTATATTTGTGATTTTATTTTATTAATACTTGCAAAAGCTATTTAGCTATTGTTTAGGTGAAGGAGAAAGGACAAGATGGAGGAAGGTGAACAAGAAGGCACTAATCCATGTTGCTTCCGGGTTCTTCCTCACCAACTTTCCCGCACGCGGGAAAATGCAGCCCACCCCGGGAAGATGCAGATCAACCGAGCATGCGCCAGGTGATGTCAATCCAAAGAGATGGAAACTTACCCGGCCACGCCTATGGAGATGCGCCTATCACGCCCTTATCCCACCCACTGCCCTCCCCCTTCCAGTACCAATGCATAAAAGTCTGCTGCCGCAGGAGCCGGTGTGACTTCTTTGGCCCCCCCGCATTTGTGGACCGGAGAACATCACCCGAGAGCCCCGGCGCGACTTCCCTGGCCCCCCACACCTGAGGACCAGAGAACCTTGCCCGAGAGTGTGTGCATATTTGCAATAAAAGACTGCCACTTTCTTACATACTTTGGCCTCATGTTTAATTACTTAGCTCTCCTAAATTAAGTTACATTAAATTAAAACAGCTATATTTATTATCTTGCTTTCATATAAATACATAGATTATGCAGTAATAAAAATATAAACAAGGTAATTATACTTATATGTAAAGGGCTGCATTCAATCAGAAAATAAAACTATCAATATAATATTTACTTCTCAGGATGAATAAAAATATATGTAGACCATATTTAAACGTATTTGAAGGTGAAATATTTAAGTTTATCACTTATTCATGCTATACCGCTATTTAAATCTGTGTATCTTTCACTAGATAGGCTCTATGCTGGCTGAGTTGAGCACAAAATATATAAATATAAAGTGATAGTCACTAGTGAGAAACACTATATCTGCATTAAATTACCATTTAAGTTTTTAAGAAGCCACAAGTACAGAAACCTCCATAGTCAGATACTTAAAGGAAGCATGATTGATTTAAAAACAAACAAAAAAGAGACAATGAATTTGAAAAGAATAAAAACGCCTAATAACTATTTGGTATTTTGAGAACTCTATACAAATCAGATATGCACACTGAGAAATAAACTAAATTTTCTTTCTATGCTCCACTGATTTCAAAAGGAAAACTCTATTTTCAACACTTTTATATCACTACATTGCCCAAGGAAACAAAATCAATTAAATTTTGAATATAAACTTTATGAACTTAGCTATTTTTAATGAAATAAATCTGTGTAAAATATTAAAACCACAGGCTGAAGAAAAAAACTCATTTATCTTGTGTTTCTGCATACTTCTAAAGATTTTTTTTTGCCTGGATATTGAAGACTTTATGTGGTCTTCAGTATCAAGGAGCCAATATTGATCAACCCAATTAACATACCACATCCAGTACAACAGGTGCAATTGGAGCTACAGCTTGATTCAGTTTGCATTAATACACTTGTATTTGTCATAATGCATCTCATTTCTCTGAGGCAATTTGAATGGATTAAAAGATGATATAATATAACAAGAGCAAGATCTGATATAATGAAGGTGACTTTTTATTCCAAAGCTAGTTTATGGGAAGAAGTACAGCTTCCTGCCTTAAGGATACTACTATACTTTTGGAACAAAAAGTGTGTACTTTTCAAAGGGGAGGAGGTGGGCAGATGTGGGGAGGTTCTGTGTACTAGTTTTGGTGCCTTACATGCCAAGCTGTCAAGTTGTTACCTTTGTGGACAGCGGCAGAACTAGGTTGTAAAGGTGGCCGGGCCTCTCCAGGTGGGACAAGGTTTCACAGGGATTTTGAGTTTTAAATTGCCTGTTATTTCTTGAGGCAGATTCCTGGTGAGTGAGAGTTTCATAGCAGGCATACTTTGGGTTGTAAATTGACTATGGTCTCTGGAGGCAGTCTCCTGGTGGGAGGGAGCTCCATTCTGGAGCTTCTAAGCACATAGTTAAATGAACTTACCCCTTAGGGAGTATCTGGTGAAGGGGAAGTGAAAGATTCTAATTACATTTCTAAAGGGCTAAGTAGGAAGTGGGGAATAGAGGAAACCCAGAAAATAGGAGGAAAAAAAATGATGCACATAATAATAACTCATTTTCTATCTCTTAGAAAAATAGAGCACTTAATTACACTAAAGTTATTTCAATTTTACCTAGTTAGGAGCAAAGGAAACAAGTACTGTTTTCAGCAATCACATTGGCCTCACTGAGAGAAGGATATGGGGCAACCCTTCATGAAAAACCAATATTTTTATTTTGTGAAAATATTACTCATTAGAAGAATAAAAACAAGGGTAAAGCACATTAAAATTTTTCCTAGTTCTTTGAGAAAATTTCTAATGTTAATGCCTCCATAATGGTAAAAAAGAAGACAGCCTAATAAATACTGAGTAGGAGACTTTAACAAGGAGGTATATGTTATATCGTTCATTTAACCCTCCAACTCTTTTACTTGGCTATTTGTTATTAAAAGCTCCACATTAAGAAATGCATGAGAGGTTTGTTTTTGTTTGTTTGTTTGTTTGTTTTAATATTGAGCTATTCCTATATTGAATAAGCCCACAGGAAAAAAATGCATGTGCCAAATTATGAGAAGAATTTATTTTGAAAAAAGTATAACTCAGCTTTTTAAAAAAATACACTTTCCCCCAAAATACATGTTTTATATATTTGTAGTCCTTGAAATAGTTCATTGTTAAAAAAATAAAAAAGTAGCTTTTCTGCAGATGTAAAACAATACTTTTTTCAGAGTTAGAAAAATCAACTTTGATAACTGACATTTCAATAATACCATCTCTCTCTAATGAATAAAACCCAAAGTTGTTTGCTCATGTTGATACTAGTAGGCCTCGATAAGTACATTTTTGTTCACATTTAATTATTTAATATTTCAATTGTCATTTTGTTCTTTCTTTCTTGATAAGAGTAATTAGCTGAACGTGTCATTGTAATGTGTCTAATTTATGTGTATCCCAAGTTTACTTGTTTATGTACTGGTCTCTGTTCTTGGTGTATTCAACTCTTTTTCAATTAAATGATTACTACTTTGGGACTATCTCTATTGATAAGCTGAATTGGTAAAACCACACCCTTAATATTTGTTGTTCTTGTTAGCACTGATTTCCCTTGTCTGGTCATTCTTGAGAAAACTCATAAATAATTTGTCAGTGAATAACGCAAGTAATAAATCGGTATCAGTGTTTCTCCAGTAACTATAGCACTGATATATATTGGAAAGATTTGAGTGCTGTATTAGTTCATTCCTGCATTGCTAAAAATAACTACTAGAGAATGAGTAATTTATAAAGAGGTTTAATGGCTCACTGTTCTGCAGGCTGTACAGGAAGCATAGCTGGGGAGACCTCAAGAGACTTACAGTCATGGTGAAGTGTAAATGGGAAGCCCGCATGTACCACATGGCTGGAGCAGGAAGAAGAGAGTGAAAGAAGGAGGTCCTACACACTTTTAAACAACCGGATCTCATGAGAACTCTATCACAAGACAGCACTTAGGGGAATGGTGCTAAACCATTAGAAACCACCCCCATGATCCGAGCACCTCCTTCAAGGTCCCAACTCCAACACTAGGGATTACAACTCAACATGAGATTTGGGTGGGCACACAGAGGTAAATCATGTCAAAAGCTAATGTAATTCTGATATTCTCCTATTGAAATTTATGCTTTAGTAAACGTTTTACAAAGTGCAAAAATATTTGATACAGCTTTGTTATTTAATTTTATCAGAGTGAGTTCTTTGCAACGAACACTAATCGGAACTTTAGAAAATGACAAAAGTAATCAATATCTGTACAATATCTAGATACACACATCTTTTTAATATATATATTCTACCCTGGTGTGTGAGAACTATTAAGTGTTTGATAAATCCTCACAGAACAAATAAATACCGAGAGTCACTGAGGAGATTAAATTAAATGTGATGTTTGTTTCGTTCAAAATAGCATCAATGTGCAAAAATAGTTTCATAATTAAGGCTCACAGTACTGTTTTGTTATTCCTGGCCTATTTAGTTGAATAGGGTCAGCAAATATCAGCCTGTGTGGCAAGCCTGACTCTCCAACTGTGTTTGCAAATAAAGTTTTATTAAAACTGAGTGACATTCACTGGTTTCCATGATGTCTATGAATTCTTTCTCTGAAATTTGGCACTTACAGAAAAAGATTGCTGACACCTGAATTAAAAAAGTGAATTCTTTTGTTAAATATTTTTAAATTATTAAACATTCTAATTATAAAATAAATAGTTAATGTTAATTATAATACATGATTTATCACTTTGTTACATGATTAAGAATAATAACTAAAAGTAAATAAAAGAGTTTTGATAGGATATATTCTAGTGTGCAGAACATCCATTTTATAGTAATCAATTCATAATGCAACTATTTCAGCCATCTTATAGTCTATATGTAGAAAGACTCGTTAATTCTATTATTCTGGTATTCATGTCAGAAAATGTTTTTTAGTGATAAATTTATATAAAATTGTTAGAAAAAAAGTATTGTTTTTCATTTGCCTCTTAGCCATCATTTTATTTTAATCGAGAGATCTATGTGGGCTTCAATCAATCTAGGACTTCTGTTAGAACTTTTATCTCAATTTAAATGTGTAAATTACCTTATACCTGCCAATGTAACAGCTCCCTGTCAGTAAATGTAAGTCTTAAAATAAATCATACATTTTAATCTCTAAACTATGCATCATTGTTATTAAGTGTGAAAAATTTTAAAAGAAAAAAGTTAATATGTTTGTTTACATTTGCAAATTTGGCTACCCAAGCATAGTTGAAGTTTTTTTCACTTGAAATTACTTTGTCTCATTACAAATGTGTAATAAAATAAACTGAATCATGAAGAAGCAGTCTATTAAGAAAAGGGAGGACCAAGAGATATAAGTCACTCATAAATACAATTAATACTAGGAAAATTGGGTTAGATTGTTGTCATATTAACCACTTTATTTTTATAAGGGGGTATAATTTGTTTCCAAGTACATTAAAAGCTACTCAATGAATACAGTCAGTTATGGGTCAAATTAAATGTTGATACCTTTAAAATTTTTAAGTCTTTATTTTTTGTATATAATTTATAAATATACAGACGCTAAATAAACAGGTATGTTTTAAAAGACTCCTAAGGAGGAGGAAAGTAAAGACAAATTTAAGAAACATCGATAAGGACAAATAAAACTCCTATCGTATGTTTCCATCAAAATACAAAATACAATATGAGAATAGCAAGATATTTTTAGACTTCCCAAAATAAGAGATGCATATTGAGACAATGTTTCTCATAGTTTTTAATATAAAGACTTCTTGTCAAAATTTGATAGATTTAAGGCATTTGTTCTTTAGTCAACATAGTAAACTCATTTTATATCCCTAAGTACTCTTAACTCTTCATCAATCCAATTATGAAGGAGTTCCTGCATCTCCAACTTAATTATTTTAGGCATCATTGTATCTGAATTTCAAGGAGCCTTCCTTTTGCCTGTGTCAGAACAGTAAATCTTGAGAATCAGGTAAGCTTTTCCATGTGAATAAACTTTTACCTGTCCCACACACGTATTGCAACATCTCAAAAGCCATTCCGTATGTATTATCTTCTTCCTCCTAGTACATTATTCATGCATTGTAGATACTCTTTTCTCCTACAGTAGAGTCGACACTTGCGCCACTCAGATGAGACCTAAAATTTATGATTCACCTTTTGCCAATGAAAGAGGTACACATGATCTTGTTGAGAATAAGAATCATCCCGTATTTGCATCTGGTGAGTTTATTTAGTGGAGACAATGAATGTTTTTACTAGCCCAGACTGTTTAAAAGATTATATATTTTCAAGATGATCAGGTTTATTTATTCAGTTATATCATCTCAGATGTTAGTGCTCTCTATTATCAAAGTCCTGGTTTTAATATGGGAGAGATCCTGGCACTGAATTTATATGTACATATAATCAGAACCTGAGCTATATATCCTGAATAATGTGCCATGCATATGCAGAAAATGAGAATTTTAAAAGTGTTCAAAGCAGTCTTCTGGTTTTAACAGAACTTCTTGAGATTAGTTATCTTCCCTGAGTACATACTTTTTTTCTTACCAACGCTTACAGTGTCTTGAATTTAATACCATTCTTCAACACTTATAATGATTATTTCTTTTCTATTGAACCAATTCCATAACCACTCCTAATTACAATGCATCTTCTATAACTTGCATTGTCAAGACAGACTACATTGTGTTGCCATAAAGCACACGTGAATGCATTTAAATGTTTCCAAAGTAGGATTAAATTAGAAATTAATAACAGAAAGATATCAAGAAAACAAAATATTCGAAGCTGAACAATATAATTCTAAAAACTAATTGGTAAAAACATAACTTCATATTCAAGAAAAACGAAGTTAAAAAAATTTACATTATCTGCATTCAAAATTTACTACAAATACATTTTATTTTAGGGAAAGTATGAGCATATGTATTTATGGATTAGCATCGAGTCCAGATAAAGAGCCACAGAAATGTAGTCAATTGCTCTTTGAAAAAAGTACAAACGCTTCAACAAAGAAAAGCGTTTCCAAATTGGTATTGAGTAATTAAATTTGTAAATTTAAATAATAGTCTTTGACTAAAAGTTATAACCTTAACAAAATTAACTGAAAATTGTTCATAGATATGACCATATACGTAAAATTATAAAACTTCAGGAAAAAAATTCAGGAGAAAAATTTTGTGGCCAAGGGTTGACCATTATTACTTCTTTGGAAAAATACCACTGCTTGAGAACCAGCAGGGGGAAAATAGCAAAATTAGCATCCCAAGGATTTTGGATGTTGAAACAACCTGACACTAAATATGTTCAGTGAAAGGAACTAAAAGGAAGAGAAAATGTGGTATGATTTTATTTACAAACAGTTCAACCCAGGTAAACCTAAATATATAGCATGCCTCCATTGTCTCAACAAAATACACTTAACAGATGCAAATACAAGATGATTCTTGTTCTCAACAATAATATTAAAGATAGTGACATCTCCCACAGGGAGACAAAAATCGTTCTTGTAAGGGGTAAAAAGGAAACTCTTCTTTATTTATTAAATATAGATATATCTGTAATACAAAACAGATACAGAGTTCCAGGAAGAGACAAAATTAACAAATACATTGTCTAGAAAGGTACCTGTGAAGAGAATGATTTTAAAAATGGTTGAGAAATGCTGAGTTAGAGTGTCAGATAGAATTAAGTAGTAATTTTTCTGAAAAAAAAAATTAATGGTATGTAAAGAACAAGAGGTATGTTTCTGAGATTCTGATGATATCCTACATCTTTTTCTGGGCAATGATTCAAAAGGAGTATTATCCACTGAGCATAGTCTTCAGGTTTATAAACTTTGGATAAATTTTAGTTATCAATACAATGAAGAGGCTCAGAAAGACTTCACTGACTTTTTAAAGAATAACTAAAACATCTAGGAATATAAATTTTATTTTGAATTGAAATTTAATTGAAATTTATTACTTTATTTGCATTTCCTGCATTTGCATTATATATTGCCTATCACATATTATGTCAGATTCTTTATAATAACCTAACAAAAACTGTTCATAATATATAAAACTTATTTTAAAGTAAGTATTAAATAAACTATAAATCAATATGAACATATTCAAATTTATAATTAAAAATGACTTTGACATAAGTACGTACATTTGTCTCTACTAATCTATAAATTCAAAGCAATTTAACCAAATGTTCACAAGTGGCCACTTATTATCATCTGCTTTATTTTGACCCAACTAGTCAGGTTTTTGTCTTACAGGCTGTTGACCTCTGCTTGCCTCTAAGCCTAAACAAAGACAGAATACCATGCCACCCTTAGTTTCTGCTGGGAAGCAGCTTTCCAAAGCAAGACTCTTCCTGTCAGACTCCACTAGCCATGTCCTCTTGCAAGTCCAGGTTCCCTTACAAAGATTCTGCTTATTTCTGCTTACCTCTACTTTAACCTAGTTAGAAAAACAAACAAACAAACAGAAAAACCTTTTTTGCTTGATTTCAGACAGATTTCTATGATCACAGTGTTGCCCCTATTGCAATAGTCTTTCTTTTAATTACAGTCTCTCCTTACATAATTCTGAATTTGTTTTCATTCACAAATTTCAATCAAAGTCTCGCATTATTTTACACATGTATCTTGAAAATTAATGTTAAAACACGGCAAAAAGGTGAATTGTCAAATGCTTCAAACGTGTTTGTCATAGAAATGGGTGAGAAAACTAGCTCAACCAGATACCAATCTTTTTTTTATAAATATATGATAATTCAGATAAAGAGCTAGGTGATTAAATAATTTTCCAATGGTTTTATCTAAACCTGAGAAAACACAGGTAACAAAAATGCTGAGTAAATACATGGACTTTCTCAAAATTTGTTAATTCACAAAATAAGTTGCTCGGCAGCAAAAGCTAAAATTGACAAATGGGATCTA
Source organism: Papio anubis (assembly GCF_008728515.1). Lineage (NCBI taxonomy): Eukaryota > Metazoa > Chordata > Mammalia > Primates > Cercopithecidae > Papio > Papio anubis. Next base: position 72,952,396 of record NC_044978.1, read on the forward strand.
ATTAAACTAAAGAGCTTCTGCACAGCAAAAGAAACTACCATCAGAGTGAACAGGCAACCTACAGAATGGGAGAAAATTTTTGCAATCTACTCATCTGACAAAGGGCTAATATCCAGAACCTACAAAGAACTCCAACAAATTTACAAGAAAAAAACAAACAACCCCATCAAAAAGTGGGCAAAGGATATGAACAGACATTTCTCAAAAGAGGACATTCATACAGCCAACAGACATATGAAAAAATGCTCATCATCACTGGCCATCAGAGAAATGCAAATCAAAACCACAATGAGATACCATCTCACACCAGTTAGAATGGCGATCATTAAAAAGTCAGGAAACAACAGGTGCTGGAGAGGATGTGGAGAAATAGGAACACTTTTACACTGTTGGTGGGATTGTAAACTAGTTCAACCATTATGGAAAACAGTATGGCGATTCCTCAAGGATCTAGAACTAGATGTACCATATGACCCAGCCATCCCATTACTGGGGATATACCCAAAGGATTATAAATTATGCTGCTATAAAGACACATGCACACGTATGTTTATTGCAGCACTATTCACAATAGCAAAGACTTGGGGATCAACCCAAATGTCCATCAGTGACAGATTGGATTAAGAAAATGTGGCACATATACACCATGGAATACTATGCAGCCATAAAAAAGGATGAGTTTGCGTCCTTTGTAGGGACATGGATGCAGCTGGAAACCATCATTCTTAGCAAACTATCACAAGAACAGAAAACCAAACACCGCATGTTCTCACTCATAGGTGGGAACTGAACAACGAGATCACTTGGACTCAGGAAGGGGAACATCACACACCGGGGCCTATCATGGGGAGGGGGGAGGGGGGAGGGATTGCATTGGGAGTTATACCTGATGTAAATGACGAGTTGATGGGTGCAGCAGACTAACATGGCACAAGTATACATATGTAACAAACCTGCATGTTATGCACATGTACCCTACAACTTAAAGTATAATAATAATAAATAAATTAAAAAAAAAAAAATAAAAAAAAAAAATAAGTTGCTAACAAGATTTTAATGTGTAGTAATATTCTATAGTTTTTTTATTATACAACTATTTCATACTTATCTATGCTCAAACATTAAAAAGGTAATGATAAACATTTAAATTTCTCAAGCATAATTTGTTAAGTAATTTTTATGTTTTTTATTTTACCAAACGGTAGACTCAGTGAAAATGAAGAAAAGGCATCCATATTTGCTTCTAAATAACAATTTTAAAGGTTTAGGAATGATTGTTTAATGTAAAAGATAAGAAATTGAAATAGATTCTTCACAGATAAAACTAAAACTTGCTACAATTGCTCGACATTATGATTAAAAAGTGCTGTTGATTCTATTTGAGATCTAAAAACATGCTGTTAACCTTCGGTACCTTAAAATTAGGGATATATATATAGATATATAGATATATATTAGGGAAATACATATATATATATATATATTTTTTTTTTTTTTTGTAGAAATGAGATCTTGCTATGTTACTCAGGTTGCTCTTCTGGTCCCAAGTGATCCTCCTACCTCTGCTTCCCAAAGTGCTGGGTTTACAGTCATGAGCCACTCACCTAACTAGAATGATGTAAGGTTGCACATACATTTTTATAATGTCATAATTCACTGTATAATATAAATTATTCTTAATTTAAAAGTTGCTGAGGCTGGGAATGGTGGCTCATGCCTGTAATCCCAACACTTTGGGAAGTCAAGGCAGTTGGATTATTTGAAGCTGAGACTTCAAGACGAGCTGGGCAACATAGCAAGACCTTGTCTCTACAAAAAATAAAAAAAATTAGCTGAGCCTGGTGGCACATGCCTGTAGTCCCAGCTGTTTGGGAGGCTTAGGTGAGAAGATTTCTTGGGCCTAAGAGTTTGAGGTTGCAGTGAGCTATGGTCACCACTGCACTCCACCCAGACTGGGTGACAGAGCAAGACTCTACCTCTAAAAATTAAAAAATAATAATAATATAAATTTTTAACATGAATAAAATTAAAAGTTGCTAATAAATTTTGTTGTGAAAAATATTACACATGTGAATTGAAAATGAGAGTACCATGAGACAAACCAATTTAAATGCTGAAGAAAATGTCAAATTAAGATTATCACGTTTTTCCTAATTAGAGTCTCTATCTGCTTCTAGGAATTTGCGTATTCCTTTTAAAAACTTGAGACTTCTCAGATAATATTTTTAACCATTATTAGGTTTCTAAAGATTATTTCATTTGTTTTTTCCTACCTATGTGGAGCTCTGAACTGGAACTTTTCTGTAAAGAGTAAAATTCATGGCCTACTACAGGATTCCAGGAAAGGGAAGGCAAATCAAGGGTACACGTTACCATTAAAGCTCTATAGAGAGAAGGCAAATTTGATGGTTAAGAATTATTAAAATACCCCAGAGTTTTCAGTTTTGATTCTATGTAATGTTTTACAAGATGTCTTGAAATGTAAAACAGTGTAAACAATGGTATTCTAAGATAGCTAGGGAAATAGTGAAAGAATGCGTAAATTAACAATATCACCACTTTCATATTTCTATGTTTGTAGAAACAAAATGGTGGTTGTAATAAGACAGTAAAAATAGTGTAGAAGGAATTATATAAAAATATGACATTTTCTCAATTTCCTCCATATAGTTTCATGTAATAACAGCATATGTTATTTCAAAAGTATTGCTTTTGCAAGCATTTGTATAATTCATTGTCTAGTTTTCTTTACACATACCATACACACGTGTTTGTAGTTGACAAACCTGCAGTTTTGTTTTTTTCTAATGTTTTCTGTGTTGCTATAAGGAGCGACACTTGCAATGGTGAGTAAACGGTCTCGTGGTAACAGAATTGTACCTTTCAGAAGGGGAATCAGGAAGCAAAGGTTCTAATCTGATGGAGAAAGATTATATCTTTTTCAATCTAAGAAACACTTAGACAAATAAATACACACCTGTTTAATCTCTTTAAACTTAGATTTTGAAAAATCAACCTTCTGTTTCAGTACATCTAAAGTTAGTGACAGATTGCCACATTTTACATGTAAATAAACAAGTTGCTTCTTTTGATTTTTGATAAATATAATTTTTTAAAATTTAATGTTTAATATTTATTTGGGTCATTATATATAAATGTTTTAATCCTAGTTATATGTGTGCAATATTATATGTGTGCAATATTGCATATTCTTTTAGAAGCATTATATATAGTCAAATTAATATTTCTGCTTCTCTGCTATTTTATGTATAATTTCAGGAATCAATCAATTTCTTTTAGAGATGTTAGAGAAAATGATAAAGTAAAAGGCAAGTTTCTTTATGTCATCAGGTAGGAAATATAAGGATCCCAATGACTTATCACATACATCCAAGTCCAAGAAAAGAACAAATATTGTCAAACAGAAAGAACGGATATTATTCAATAGAAATTCTATCTTTATTTTTCACACCTCTTTCTCTCATGTAAAATTAGTGCAATTTTAATAGATTTCCACTGTGTAGTAATTTTAAGTACATATAACGCATACTGTAAAAAATGTACACTTATATTCTAAAGATTTTTAGGATCTTAAGATTAAACATTAATAAATCTAAAATCATGCCAGATAAATTATATACACATCATATATATTTCACAGTAATGTATTTAAAAGACAGTGCATGAAATGTGATACTAGGTGTATGGTATATAATTTTTTAGTGGCTTGAAGTCATTAAATCATTTTAGGTAATATTTGTTTGTAAATTTTAATTAATTTATTTTAGTTGACAAAAACTCATACATTTATGGTATACAATGTGATGTTTTGATATATGTATACATTATGAAATGATTAAATCAAACTAATTAATATATGTATTACCTCTTAAAAAAGGAGCTGATATTCAAAATACATAAGGAACTCAATAGTTTAAAAAATTAGAAAATGAGCAAAAGACCTGAATAGACACTTCTCCAAAGAATATGTACAAATGTTCCGTAGTTATATGAAAAAATGCTCAACATCACTAATCATCAGGGAAATGCAAATTGAAACCACGACGAGATGTCATCTCACATTTGTTAGAATAGCTTTTATCCATTTTTCCTTTAGTCGGGAAGGACATTGGTATTGAGGTTGGCATATGTATCAAGGACAGTAACTACCATGGCACCCGAAGTTTTGCCAAAACCTCAGATGCGTGGCCTTCTGGCCAGGCGTCTGCAATTTCATATGGTTGCAGCATTCGTGCTATCCCTGGGAGTTGCAGCTTTGTATAAGTTTGGTGTGGCTGATAAAAGAAAGAAGGCATACGCAGATTTCTACAGAAACTATGATGCCATGAAAGATTTTGAGGAGTTGAGGAAGGCTGGTATCTTTCAGACTGTAAAGTAATCTTGGAATATAAAGAATTTCTTCAGGTTGAATTACCTAGAAGTTTGTCACTGACTCCTGAACTATGACACATGAATATGTGGGCTAAGAAGTAGTTCCTCTTGATAAATAAACAATTAACAGAAAAAAAAAAAGAATAGCTTTTATCAAAAAGACAAAAGAAAACAAGTGTTCGTGAGAATGTGAAGAAAAGGAAACTTTTGTACAATGTTGGTACAGGGTAAATTAATACAGCCATTATGGAAAACAGTAATAGAATTTTCTCAAAAATAAAAAGTAAAATTTATGTATGTTTGGGAATCTCACTTCTGGGCATAGTAGCTTAAGGTAATGAAATCAGTATGCTGAAGACGTGCACTCCCACGTTCACTTCAGCATTATTCACAATAGCCAAGATATGGACTCAACCCATGTGTCCACCAATAGGTTAGTGGATGAAGAAAATGTGGTTTATTTACATAATGGAGTACTATTAAGCATTAGCAAAAGAAAAAAAAGATATTGTAATTTGTGACAATATGGATGAACCTGGAGGCCATTATGCTAAGTAAAATAAGCTGAGCACAGAAAGACAAATATGGCATAATCTTATTTATATGTGGAATCTAATAAAAGTCTAACTCATATAAGCAGAGGGCAGAAGAGTGTACTTGGGTCTGAGAAAGAGCAGGTAAAATGGGAAGATGGTCAAAATGTACAAAAGTTCTGTTAGGAAGATAAGTCTTAGAGATCTTTGTACAGCGTGGTGATTACAGTTGATAAAAATGTAATCTTAACAATTGCTAATTGTTTAAGGAGACTCTAAATGCTGTCATCTCAAACAATACACATGTGATGTGATGGATATATTTGTATGAATAAGATCTGATAATCATATCTCAGAACATTAGAAAGATTGGCACTGATTCTTATTCTAGGATTGTTACTAGCTTTCAGTGTGAAGACATATTTCTAATTAAACATAAAATATGTTACCTTAAAGGGGAAAAAATATGCTGGCTTTTGACTTTTATATTTGTGATATTTTATGTCAACACAAAATGGATCAAACCTGAACTACTTTGAAGGGAATCGTATCATATGAATTTTATTCTCAGCAAAGTTGTGTGTCAAGTATTCAGATATGATTGTAATACATAAGTACCTAGAACAAGAAATTAGACTAAGTCAAAGAGGCTGATTTTGATGTACGTGGCTGCAGGGGAAGCTGAATTCCAGGTATGTGTGGTAGAAGTGGTTTCATGATCACAGCAGATGCTGCTTTGGGGTTTGTCATTAGGCGAGATATCCATCCAGCGTAGGTCCTGAACTCTTTCTGAAGCTAAACCAAGAACCTATTCCTATAACCTTCCTTAGGTTTTGTGGACTCTAAATAGTACATTAAATGTTTTGTTTGTTTGTTTGTTTTTGAGACGGAGTCTCACTCTGTCGCCAGGCTGGAGTGCAGTGGCGCCATCTTGGCTCACTGCCACCTCCGCCTCCCAGGTTCAAGCAATTCTCTGGTCTCAGCCTCTCGAGTAGCTGGGACTACAGGTGTGCCCCACCACGCCCAGTTAATTTTTATGTTTTTAGTAGAGACAGGGTTTCACCATCTTGGCCAGGATGGTCTCGGTCTCTTGACCTTGTGATTCCTCTGCCTCGGCCTCCCAAAGTGTTAGGATTACAGGCGTGAGCCACCGCAGCAGGCCTTTTGTTTCTTGTATTAGCTAGTTTCAATCCATGGGTTGTTGAATGAAAGTGCCGAAGTTCACAGTATTTCCTGGTTTCTCATATAAAAATTAGATAATTGTTTGAAATAAACTTGTCCTGCAAAATATATGTATCAATCTGAAATAAGATACTTTTTATAAATTTCTTAGAGAGAAAAAGAATTTAGCCCTAAATTTCTAAATGTTTTATCTAAAGTGTTAGGTTATTGTTTGTATCATTTAAAAAATATTTTAGCTAATAAATATTTTCTTTTTTTTTTTGAGGCGGAATCTCGCTCTGTCGCCCAGGCTGGAGTGCAGTGGCACAATCTCGGCTCACTGCAAGCTCCACCTCCCGGGTTCAGGCCATTCTCCTGCCTCAGCATCCCGAGAAGCCAGGACTACAGGCACCCGCCACCACTCCCAGCTAATTTTTTTGTATTTTTAGTAGAGATGGAGTTTCACCATGTTAGCCAGCATGGTCTCGACCTCCTGACCTCGTGATCCGCCCACCTGGGCCTTCTGAAGTGCTGGGATTACAGGTGTGAGCCACTGTGCCCGGCTGCTAATAAATAATTTTAAAAACCATATTGAATTTCTCATAATTATGAAAATATTATACACATAGACTTTATTTTTATTTGCTTAATTTATCCTACTGTGTTTATAATTCCAATGCCTTTTTGATAGCCTCATTATTTACATTAATACTTCTTAGATAAAATTTTTTAGGGACAGTACTTGAGTTGGATTAATATAGTTCTCCTAAAAGATTCAATATTAAGCTTTCATCTTAAGAAACTGTTACCCAGGTTGCATAATTCTAAAGAAAGAGGTTTTATCATAGGAAAACAATGATTAATAAAATATAGATCAAAATTATTTCTAGTACTATGACTTTATAAATACTTACATTTATTACTATTTTCTGTTAAAAATACTAAATACAATAATTTAGAGTTAATGACAGGACTGAAAACTGTTGTTGCTCAAACACCAGAAAAAAAAAAAAAGTGTATATAATTTAGAAATGAAACCTGCCCACAGGAGGTAAATGAGTAAAATGGATTGTTGGATAAAAATCAGACACAGGAAATGAAATAACAGCACAATAGTAACCAATATTATCTATTAAACCATAGTTTATTCTACATTAAAAACGGGTTCACAGAGCAGTTTTGCTCAATATGAAAATTCAATAATGAAAAATCATTGATAGTCTTTAGATTCCAGAATATAAAAGAGAGACAGTTTTTCTTTTAGGATATTTTGCAGTTCAATAAATATTGAAACATTTGAGAATGTGTATATATTTCTAACCCATACAGAGTAATGAAACAAAATAATAAATTTAAATAACAAGATAATTAGAATAAAACTTAAAAGCAAATATTATGATAAAATGTGGGGTTTTCCAGAATTATCTAGTTATAATAAATAGGAAACTAGTACTAACACAAACAAAAAATATTAGGGTATATAATGGTGCAGAATCTTAAATGAGAATAAAAAATGATTACATTATTAATAAAATAGTGGTAAGTTAATACTTCTCTTGTTTCTGTGCACATACTTTTAGAAAAAGTAAGTGAAATGATGGTCTTAAAGTAAAAATTTCAAAAATATATAGCAGAAAAATTAAACATGTTATTTTTTATAAGATAATCTATAAGCTTTTAAGTAAATGTACCCCCTCCAGAAACCAAACCATGGAAAATCCCAGTACAGCTCAATGAACTTTTCTATAACAGATGATTCCAGTTATTTCAATTCAGACAGGGCATAGAGACAAGCTTGGTTCATGAGAACAGTATACTAGTGATTTTGAATTTGTATAATGAAGGAAAACATAGAAGCTTATGGGCCATTATTATTCTTAAAGATCAACCCAAAATACCACATAGGAGTAAAATATGTCTCACTCACTATTATCTATCATGATCAAATAGAGGTGTCAGAACTTTCTTTTTCACACCACCAACATTTGGGATGTATGAGTTATATTTCAATTAATGAGGGTCATGTGTGTCTGGGCCTCTGGAAAGAGTAAATGTTTATCCATGTTTAGTGATAGAGATTAACTAAAATTAAACACCGAAACACATGTAAATCTTGTAGTCTTTGTTGTAAACTTTAAACTAGTAACTAAGTTATTTTTCTGTAAATATAATAAAACCTTAAAATTTCAAACATATTTTAGAAAATAATGCTTAGTTATTATTTGGACTTAATATATACAATGTTTATAATAAAAGCTCAGAAGTCATAAAGCAGAGAAAAAAATCCATTATCTTATATAAAGGGGGATATAAAAATGTACAATGATTCTGAGGATTATTTGTAATATTGTAAAATTATAGATATTCAGGAATATAAATTGAAGTCTGATTTAAAGAATAGGTGTTGAAGTCTGATTTAAAGAATAGGTGATGGTATTTGAATATATTCCAGATGTTATCTAGTTCAAGTGTCACTAACATTTCCCATCCTCAATAAATGCTGAATTATACTACATGAACTTCTTCTACAACATTCTTGATTGATACTTCTAAGGCTTCTGACTTGCCCAATTCCTGGCTGAACTACATCATTGGCATCTATCAAATTGTCCTTTCTTTAGCTGTCTCCTTAGGTTCACTCCTTGTACTATATTGTGTATTCTGATATTTAAAATGAATTATCCTTTTCCGAGTTGGATTTTCAGAGTAGATTGACATTGGAATGCAGACACACATTCACAAGATTGATATTAAACCAAATTGACTATTTATAAAATCTGCTGTGATAAATAAAACTGACATGCAAAATAGAACAACTTGTGTTGTCATAACTTACATATGTTTTCCTGGCAGTAACAGCATGATTCCAGCAAGAACTATCTTTGTAAGCAAGAGCTCAAACAAGGAGATTTTGTTAAATAGTAAAAAAGCATGAAGCATCAATTTTCAGTTAGTAAATATACCTTCCACAAAGTACTTAAGTGTGTACATCAAAGCTAATGATTTTTGAACTTCACATTGGTCTTCTTTCAATTCTGTCTTCCCAATTAGATTGTAAATTTTATCATGACAGAGATCACATATAACTTTTCTAATCCTCTCTCCAGCACATAGCATAGGGATTGCTATGAACTAAAAAGCATGTTATCCTCCCTATTATTTAAAATCTTCCCTCTTCAAAACTAGTATCATACTGAAGGAAATAATGTATACACTGGTCCATTTCCAAGATAAAATGCCTTAAATTGGCTTAGGTCAGCAAATTATAGAAGAAAGAGATATGCTAGGCCCCTGCTTGGATAGCAAAGATAGCAAATGCCTGCTTGTCGCCGCCCCCCACCCCGACCCTCCCCCTTACTTTCCCTTACTCGAACCAAAGTTTAGTCTAAAATGAAAGTTTAGTAGCCTGCAAAGTAGCTCATTTTGTCTGTTCTTATCAGCCTGCCCAGCTATTTAGATCATAAATCAAATACTTGAAGAGCTCCTAAACTAACTAGGATTGTAATCCATTGTGAGCTACAACAAAATGCAGCAAGGTAATCCTAAGAAAGAAACATCTAAAGCCCCTACTTAACAATCAATAGGCAATGTCCATGAAGGCTGTAACCTCATAGTATTCAGCCTGTAAGGAATGCAGGGCAGGACCTGAGCATTAGGGAACGATTCGCTTGTTAAAACTGTACTAGGTGTACCTGCCTATCAAATATCCAATCTTGTAAGACCGTCATTAAAAATCTCACTTTTGCTATTCTCCGGGTCTATGAATCCATTCTTTAGGTTTGGGTGGGTGACTTTGTTTCTCACAATACCTAACACAATTACATTGGGAAATGGATGTTTTGTTCCACTATAATAGAAAGATTGAATAATATTGCATGAACCCCTCTACAAGGATGATGCTGAATACCAGTATTCTGCTGATTTGATATAAGAAATTAGAATATTTTTCATCTATTGGCTTCTATTATCTTAACAAAATAAAAGGAAATAATTTTTGGTGATGTGATAGAATAGGAGGGATGAGCGGAGCTGAGAAAATTTGAACAAAGTGCTGGGGAGAGTCAAAGGAAAATTTAGAATGGTGAACTGTCTGAAACCATGGAGAGCTTCTAGATAGAAAATGTAAATTTGTGACCGTGTTAATCAAGATCTCGTGACTTTCCACTGTATTTGTTGAATAGTTTAGGTAACAAATGTATTAAGCCAGCTTTGGGATATTGCCATGCTGGAAAATAAGTAAATTGAAATAAAAGGATTGAAAATAATGACAATACATTAGTTGAAATAAAAATGAGCAGTCTGATATATTGCTGGATAAAAAGGAATAAGCAGAACTATTCATCACAGGAGAGATATTAACAGATATTTTCTGCTGAGTATAACAAACATAAGTAATTAGAAGTCAAAGAATTAAGACCTGTGAATGTTAATGTTAGATTTTCTAATTTATGAAGTGAAACAGCTCCAAGAAATGGAGTGTTTTTCAAATTTTAGAGTGAGGTTAAAAATGGTCAAGAAATTGAGGGTTCAGTTCTGACATCCTCTGACAGTCCCAGTGCTTGTTAGTTTCCTGGTAAATCCCATAGATCCTGCATTATTACATTTTGGAAAATATACAAAAAATTGTGGTTCATTCATTATCTGTGTAAATAGATGTCATCACTGATGTTAGTTTACAGTGTTGTTTTTTTTTTTTTTTTTTTTTTTTTTTTTTTCTGCTTGCTAAACTCATAGCTATCTATTAAAAAAAAAAGTTTGGTTACTTAAGAATATGAGAAAAATACTTAGAGTGATTAAAATACAGATGCTACTCAACTTACAGTGAAGTTACCTCCCCAAAACCCCATTATAAGTTGAAAATGCATTTGAGAAGCCTAATCTACTGAACCTCATTGCTTAGCCTAGTCTACCTTAAACATGCTAACAACACTTACATTAGCTTACAATTGTACAAACACTTCTGGGAACACAGTACACTGTAGAGTGTCGATTGTTTACCCTTGTGATCTCTTGGCTGACAAGCAGCTGCATTTCATAGTTGCTGCCCAGCATTGCCAGAGAGTATTGATATGGTTTGACTCTGTGTCCCCACCCAAATCTCATCATGTGGCTTCCATAATTCCCATATGTTGTGGGAGAGACTTGGTGGGAGGTAACTGAATCATGGGGAATGGTCATTCCTGTGTTGTTCTCATGATAGTGAGAGTGAATAAGTTTCACGAGGTGTGATGATTTTAAAAATGGGAGTTTTCCTGCACAAACTCTTTGCCTGATGTCATCCATGTAAGACATGACTTGCTCCTCCTTGCCTTCTGCTATGATTGTGAGGCCTCCCCAGCCATGTGCAACTGTAAGTCCATTAAACCCTTTTTCCTGTATAAATTGTACAGTCTCAGGTATGTCTTTATCAGCAACATGAAAACAGACAAATACATTAAATTGGTACCAGTGGAGTAGGGCACTGCTGAAAGATGCCTGAAAATGGGGAAGTGACTTTGGAACTGGGTAACAGTCAAGGGTTAGAACAGTTTGGAGGGCTCAGAAGAAGACAGGAAAATTTGGGAAAGTTTGGAACTTCCTAGAGACTTGTTGAATGGCTTTGCCCACAATGCTGATAGTCATATGGACAATAAAATCCAGCCTGAGGTGCTCTCAGATGGACATGAGGAACTTGTTGGGAACTGGAGCAAAGGTGACTCTTGTTATGTTTTATCAAAGAGACTGGTGTCATTTGGCCCCTTGCCTAGAGATTTGTGGAAGTTTGAACTTGAGAGAGATGATTTAGGGTATCTGGCAGAAGAAATTTCTAAGCAGCAAAGCATTTAAGAGCTGACTTGGGTGCTGTTAAAGGCAGCATTCCGTTTTAAAAGGGAAACATAGCATACAAGCTTGAAAAATGTTCAGCCTGACAATACAATGGGAAAGAAAATCTCATTTTCTAAGGAGAATATCAAGCTGGCAGCAGAAAGTTGCATATGTAACAAGGAGCCAAATGTTAATCACCAAGACAATGAGGAAAATGCCTCCAGGGCATGTCAGAGAAGTTTGCAGCAGCCTCCCCCATCACAGGTCCAGAATTTTAGAAGATAAAATTGTTTTTGTGGGCCAGGTCCAGGGTCCCTCTGCTGTATGCAGGCTAGGTACTTGATGCCCTGAGTCCCAGCCACTCCTGCCATGACTAAAAGAGACCAAGGTACAGCTCAGGCTGTTACTTCAAAGGGTGAAAGCCCCAAGCCTTGGCAGCTTCCACATGATGCAGAGCCAGTGGGTGCAAAGAAACCAAGAATTGAGGTTTGGGAACCTCTGCGTAGATTTCATATGATGTATGCAAATGCCTGGATGCCCAGGTAGAAGTTTGCTGTAGAGGCAGAGCCCTCATGAAGAACCTCTGCTAGGGCAATGCAGAAGAGAAATTTGGGGTCGGAGCCCCCACACAGAGTTCCTAACAGGGCACTGCCTATTGAAGCTGTGAGAAGAGGGCCACCATCCTCCAGACCCCAGAATTGTAGATCCACTGGTAATTTGCACTGTGTACCTGGAAAAGCTACAGACACTCAATGTCAGCCCATGAAAGCAGCCACGAGGGAGGCTGTACCTTGCAAAGCCATAGGGGTGGAGTTGCCCAAGACCATAGGAATGCACCTCTTGCATCAGCATGACCTGGATATGAGACATGGAGTCAAAGGACAACATGTTGGATCTTTTTTTTTTTTTTTTTTTGAGACAGAGTCTCGCTCTGTCGCCCAGGCTGGAGTGCAGTGGCCGGATCTCAGCTCACTGCAAGCTCCGCCTCCCAAGTTCACGTCATTCTCCTGCCTCAGCCTCCCGAGTAGCTGGGACTACAGGCGCCCGCCACCTCACCCAGCTAGTTTTTTTTTATTTTTTAGTAGAGATGGGGTTTCACCGAGCCAGGATGGTCTCGATCTCCTGACCTCGTGATCGACCCATGTTGGTCTCCCAAAGTGCTGGAGCCACCACACCCGGCCCATGTTGAATCTTTAAGATGTGACTGTCCCACTGGATTCTGGACTTGCATGGGCCTTGTAGCCCCTTGTTTTGGCAAATTTCTCCCACTTGGAATGACTGTATTTACCCAATGCCTGTACTCCCATTGTATTTAGGAAATAATTAACTGGCTTTTGATTTTTAATTTTACAGACTTATAGGCAAAAGGGACTTGCCTTATCTCAGATGAGACATTGGACTTTAGACTTTGAGTTAATGCTGAAATGAGTTAAGACTTTGGGGGACTGCTGGGAAGGCATGATTTGTTTTGATATGTGAAGACATGAGAATGGATGGGGTCGGGGCAGAATGATATGGTTTGGCTTTGTGTCCCCACCCAAATATCACCTTGTAAATCCCACCATTCCCATGTGTGTGGGAGGGACCCAGTGGTAGCTAATTGAATCATGAGTCTTTCCACAGCTTTTCTGGTGATCTGATGTTTTTAAAAATGGGAGTTTCCCTGCACAAGCTGTACGTATATGTTATAGACACATGTGTATGCATCTATATTTCATTATTAAAATGTGTTTACCAGAAAATAAAAGAGAATAAGTTTTCATATAGAGTATTGTATAAAAGAGAGGATGATTTCATTCATAACAATAAGTACATTTTATTCTCCTAACAAAGTGCCATGTTTGCCTGGGAATTCATTACACTAACAGTATATCCAGTGAAATGTAATTTAACCTTTAATTAAAAGATCATTTATAGGATATAGCATTTTAATGAGACAGCTAAAATGAAATAATTGCAACTAAAGGAAATATTTATACTTTACTGTAGTGTATGATAGATTATAATTAGGTAATTATGCGCAATATTGCATATAAATGAAAATTTTTATTTAAATTATAACCTGAAGTTATTAACTTAATATATAACATGATCACAATAAAAACTAAGTAATTATTATATGACACTGAACAGCATGTTAAAAATCCTAATATCATTAATACTTTAAAAATTATTCAGAATGTCATAAAGGATTAAAATAAAGCTCTTTTTAAAAGGATTCATTAATGTGGTTCTTAATAAATTATGTTAAAGTAACTTTCTTTAAAAATTAATTATATATGTGCTTTCATATGCTGGATTGCAGCACTATTCTTAGAGTAGCCTAACATTCTATATAATTTAATTTCTTTAAAAACACTTGGTTATAATATGTCACACCATGTAAAGAATACACATGAAATAATTATGTTTCCAAATCACTTTGGCAGAGAAAATAATTTTATCAGATGTGAAACAAGATTTTTTTGTTAAATATTAACATATCAGTAATTTTATCTGAAATTGAATTGAGAAATTTATTCTATGAGTTGAACACAACAGATATAAATGGAATAGTAATAAGAAGAAATGCTTAACATAATGTATAACTATATAGATTGGAGATAATATTATGTTACTAACACCTGTAACTATTACAATAATTTGTTTAGACATAAAAGTGTGTAAAACATGCTAAAATGTAGATTTTTAAATACAAATGAGTAGTCTTGGAAATCATTTGAGAAAAATTCAAGAAAAAATTTGAGAATTTGGTGATATTTTTCAATTTTTTAAATTATATGTTCATATTTGCTAGGATAAAATATACAATACAATTGATCATAAATGAAGTATTAGAATGTGAATAAATTATATTATATTGAAACATTTGTGATATAAAAAAAGTAGTCAAAAAAATGACAGTGACAACATAGAATTGCCATATTTCAGACTTTATAAACCAATGTTATCGTAATTCTTACAATTAATTCTCTATATGATATAATTTTAAATTGATGATTTACATACTGGATCCTTTATAAAAACTGGTTAATTACATATGAAGTTAGTATTCTCAACAATATTGGTGTTTAATATGTATATGTGCATGCACGTCATATGTGTGTTCTCCCTTTTTCCTTTCTCTTTTTTTTAAGTGCCCAGTGTATAAGTAGAAGAGATTTGTTAGTACTTGTATTTACTAAATATACTGTTTCAGTTATCAAATACATATGCATTTATGTGAATTATAATTACTGAATGAACTGAACTGTAATACTATTAATAAAGAGTCAAACTATTATGTACACCAACACTTAATCTTGGCTCAACTTGAAAAAAAATCTAACTTTTAAATTTTTATTTTATTTCTCTTTTTTCTTTTCTTTTCTCTTCTCTTTTCTTTTCTTTTCTTTTTTCTTTTCTTTTCTTTTCTTCAGAACTTCATTCTGTTGCTCAGGCTGGAGTGAAGTGGTGCAGTCTCAGCAAACTCCACTTCCCGAGTTCAAGCAATTTTCCCACCTCAGCCTCCCAGTTAGCTGGGATTACAGTCATACACCACCAGATGTATTTTTTGTATTGTATGGCTAATTTTTGTATTTTTTGTATTTTGTATTGTATGGCTAAAATTTTGTATTTTGTATTGTATGGCTAAAATTTGTATGGCTAATTTTTGTATTTTTAATAGAGAAGGGGCTTCACCATGTGGGACAGTCTGATCTCGAACTGCTGACCTCAGGTGATCCACCCTCCTCAGTCTCCCAAAGTGCTGGGATTACAGGCGTGAGCCCAGAGGAGAAATATTTCTTCAACAAGCTCTGTGTATTAGGCAAAGCAAAAACAACAAACCCCCATGACACAAGAATACGTAGGTAACAAACCTACACTTGTAATTCTAAACTTAAAGGATAACTTAAAAAATAATTATCAAATAAAAAGTAAAGAAGGAGATAATAAAACAAAACAAAACAAAACAAAACAAAAACATTGAACTGACTTCTGCTTGTGGCCAAGATGGAATAATTGGAACTGGGTTTTATCTAACTAAAATACATTATAAAATAAGCAAAATGTGTGAAAAACCTTAGCTAAACATGAGAGCTATCATAGAGAGAGATAAAATAAATGAATAAATGAATTGAGTCTTAAAATTGCCTAGCTTCCTGAATGGAAAGAGTCTCTAGTCCACAGCACAGTGAAGATAAATCCCAGTGTGTCTGAGAAGCCTCGCTGAGGAGAGGATATAAAGGTTGGATTCTCAGGAGACCAAGGAATCTGGCATTCAAACGTCAGAATAATTTAATGGAGAGAGGTGAAAAGAAGAGGAGGGAGAGAAGTGGGGTGGACAGAGAGAGAGACATTGAGATAGAGAGAGAGAGAGAGAGAGAGAGAGAATCTGCAGATCCCCAGATAATTCCCCTTGAATCTTTAGTGGAGTATGGATCTGTTCATGCATGTAAGAGAACTCAAAGTCGGGAAAAAGTACCACCCTAAAGAAGCAAGGTGGCCACAGTGAAGAGCACCTGTAGTCCCAACATTCAGGAGGCTGAGTAGGGAGGATTGACTGAGCCCAGAAGTTTAGGGCTGTAGTTTGCTATGATTGCACATGTGAGTAGTCACTGGACTCCAGCCTGGACAGCACAGTGAGAATCTGTCTTGAAAATAAAAATAAAAATACATAATTAAGAGAAAAAAAGAAGCATAGAATCCCAGAACTCACAGTGGACTGAGAATACATTATTTTCCCAATGGCATAAATAAAGAATGGAATTCATTAGGGATCTGGTAGGATAATCCAAATGCATTTTCTCAGTAGTCAGGAAAAATGGATATTAGACAAAGGTTGCTTTTGTTGTGCAGAACCAAATGCTTAGGAATATTTCTAGGAATGTGAAAATATCCAGCATCAGAAAAGATACACTTCAAAATAATCAGCGTCAATTAAAAAAATAGTACACATGTGAAGAAGTAGGAAATGACCAACAATGGGAAGAAAAAATAAATCAATAAAAGCAGACTCAGAAGGTATGGCTTTTAAACAGATGGTATGGCTAAAAAGATATAATGTTAGGTTAAGTATTTCTAATCCAAAAAGCATAAAATCTGAAAGACCCCAAAAACTGAAACTTTTTGAGCACCAACATGATGTCACAAATTGAAAATTTCATACTTGACATCAACTGGCAGGTCCTAGTCAAAATTTGGTTAAAACTGTTTCATGCATACAATTATTTAAAATATTATATAAAATTACCTTCAGGCTATGTGTATAAGGTATATATGAAACACAAATAAGTTTTGTGCTTAGACTTGAGTCCCATTCCCAACATATCTTATTATATATAGGCAAATATCCAAAAATCAAGCAATCTGAAATATGAAATACTTCTAGTCTCAAGTATCCATACTTCCAGTCAAGTATCCCTTGACTTCAGTCAACTTGTACATATGCTCAACAAGATGGAATTATGTGGAGACACGGAAAATATATAAAAAAATCTATATTGATCTTCTGGAGATTAAAAGTATAATATATTTGATTTTAAATATTCTGTATGTAATCAACAGCAGGTTATACAACATACAGAAAGATTACTGAAACTGAAGACATAAAAGAAGAATACAACTGCAACTGAACATAGTAAAAGTTTTCTATCATTGAAAAGTAGGACATATTTAAGAAAAATAAAATAGAGTAAAATAAATGAGAAAATGAAGACAACAGTGAGATATGGGATAACTCAACCTTCCTCATGTACACGCTGATGGACTTACTAAGGAAAGGAGAGAGGAAGTAAGACAGAAAAAGAAGAAGATACAATAGCCAAGAATTTTCCAAGATATAATGACCAAGATACAATAAAATTCATAAACCCACAGATCCAAAAAGGTATAACAGGCCTTAGTGCCCCCCTCCCCCCCAAAAAAGGAACACTGTACCAGGACATATCATAATATGATTTCTTAAAACTAGTGAGAAAGACACACCTTAAAGTGAGTCAGAGAAAAGAAATTATACCTTCTTGTACAAAGAAACAAATATTAGAATGACAGAAGACTTCTTTTCAGAGACAATGCGTATTAAAACATCTTCAAAGTACTGAAGGGTAAAAATGTTGTTACTATAGAATGGTAATAAGTTGAAAAAACTTTCTAAGAAGAACCCTTAATCTGTGGGGAATTACAGAAATACTAGCAAATAATAAACAATTTAATTTTTTCAGGTTAATATATGTTATTAAACCTATATTTTTAATTTCTCATGTAAGTGTTGTTCTGCGCACCTCTTTTATTTGTCACTCACACAGAAATAAGTATCTGTTAGTGTCACTATGTAAAGCTGAATAAGATGGTAAAACTACAGCATCTGTATTTTTCCCAAGCTCCACCTGAGGAAGACTGTAGTTCAGGGAAGAAGGAGAACCACTCTGTTACTCTTATAGATCATAAGTCAATGAAAAGAAAACTTAAATAAAAGTAAGAACTCAGATTCAAAGATGAGACCCAGATGAAACCATGTTTCTGGAGAAGCTTCCTGATTATAACAATTATGAGCCTTGTTACTTTAAGAGGTACATTAGTCCATTTTCATGCTGCTGATAAAAAACATACCTGAGACTGGGTAATTTATCAAGAAAAAGAGGTATAATGGACTCACAGTTCCACATGGCTGTGGAGGCCTCACAATCATGGTGGAAGGGGAAAGGAATGTCTCAAATGGCGACAGGTAAGGGAGAATGAGAGCCAAGTGAAAGGGGAAACCCCTTATTAAACAATCAGGTCTCATGAGACTTGTTCACTACCATAAAGTATGGGGGAAACCACCCCCATGATTAAATTATCTCCCACTGGGTCCCTCCCACAACATGTAGGAATTATGAGAGCTACAATTCAAGATGAAGTTTGGGCAGGAGCACAGTCAAACCATGTCAAGAGGTATATGCATGTCCTGATAGCATTTTTGTTTTCTGAGCCAGTTGTCAGTTTGTTGATGCTAAGCTCCAAATACTGAAACAGTACCCTCTCTCTCTATATATATATATATCTGCTGAAATAATGCTAATCTTTATCAGTAAATTCCCCTGAAGGGAGGGTCTTCTCTATATTCTAGTGTGCTGTTTCTTTCTTACTCTTATGGCCTGTGATAACCAGCTGGGTATAAAACATGTAGTGGCCCTTCATCAAGTGTCAGTGACATACTCATGGGTGGTTTGTCAGCAAGATTAATGGACACTTCAGTGGACAGCTCTTCCCAGGAACTTTAATCAAAACCTTGCTCCCAAAGAGTCTCACCCAGCTGAGACACTTCTTGCTGTCCAAAGTTTGCAGCACCTCATTCAGGTTCTCAGCCATCCACAGGAACATAGTAACACCCCTTTTGATGAGATGTGAGAAAGCTATTCCAAGTCCATTTCTTCCTGTGCCCTCTGTCTCAGCCAATATACAGTGGCTGATCCTATATCTACTATTTCCTTATTTCTTATGTTTCTCTTTAACCCACCCTCTTTTACTAATTAAGATAACTTTATATTAAAATTTCCAATTCAAATTACTGATGTGTTTTCTGTCTCCTGACAGAACCCAATTTAATGAAATTCTCCAGCTACAGTCATTCCTCACTGCACTACCCAATGATTGCAATACGGGTAGTGGTGATTTTAGGGTTTGCCAATCCTGTACTTAGGAAAGTGAAACTGATTCCTAAGATTTCAAACTGTGCCTCAAGTTGATGAAGGGTTGTTCAGATATGCATCAATCCGAATAGAATATGTAATGTTGGAATTACTGCTATTAAAAATTAAAACCAAATTTATTTCAATTTAAAAATCCGCTAAATTATTAAGTAAAAATATATAGAAACATAAAATAAGTGGTAAAATAGCACTTTCTATCAACAAGCACAGAAAATATCCAGTTAAATATGCTAATGTAACAGCAAATAATTTACGCCTCTTTCTGAATCACAGCAAAACAAAAGTAGAGACACATAATGGCATCATGAGAAATGTGTGTTGAATACATAATTTTACAAACTTATACATAATGTCATACATAATTTGGATTACCCAAAAATATGCCAATGTATGTACATGCTGTTTCTATAGCATGAATATAAAAATGGAAGAGAAACAAATAATAGCAAGGAAATAACAACAAAAACAAGAAACCCTAAAAAAAGAAATAATGCTGTCATCAAATTTTGAGTGGAATCTGATAAACATGTCTCGAGAAAAATAGAAAGATTGTCACTGACTTTTATCCTAGGCTTAACATTGACCCTTCACTACTAACCATAATTCTAAGTTCTAAGGATAAAAATAAGTCAAATTCAGGGGAAAAAATATGGTATCTTCTTTTTTCTGTATCATAGCATTATCTGCCTCCAATAATACAGCAAAATTTAAAACATTAATAAAAATTATATTCAATAAATTTTATCCTCTTCAAACATATATTTAAAATTTCAGAAGCATGAAAATATGCAGATAACATTGTCTCCATGAACCCATGTTAAAAGTAAGAACTCAAGAACAAAATCCAACCGAGCAAAAAATAAAATATTGTCATAAAGAGATCTTTGTAAAAATCTGGTAAGTATAAAAACAGTTTAAATATGTTTTAGAAACCTAACCAATCTTCTAATGGTTTCAAAATAGATAAGTAACAGAAATATTGATAAAGTAAAAATGATGTTATAATTTACATAACAATAATTATGTTTAGTTTCATTAATATTCCTAGCTTATCAGAATGGAGTTTATTTGATGACTTTGAAATAAGTAATTCAAAAAGCAGAAATTTATTCTTACATATTATTGTAAGAACTAACATATATTATTTTATTTCTGGACATATGCTCATACACATACATGCCACACATTTGAAAACCATGTATCCATTTGGAAAAGGGTTTCAGTGTTTAAATTTTGAAGCCACAATACATATGAAATCCCAAATGGAGTGTTTGAATGAGTTTCCATGGTCTGACACTCCATTTTTACACTATCCTTTGTCACACAGGGGGATACATGGGACATATTGATTTTCATATATTACACCCTTTGCTCAATCTGTTTAAGATCTAGTCACAGAAGTAAATGTTATGCCTATATTCACCTCAAGACTTCATTTTTCATTCTATTAATTTACCATGTAGCCATAAATATACACTTTAATGTGTACATTTCTTCTTTCTTAGGAAAAAGAAGCAATATACACATCACATATATGAAGCTCATAATTTACATTTGCCTCAAATATATGAATCCATGTATTATCCTTCCTTCTGATTGTAATTGGAACAGGTCAGTCATGTGTGTTATTTGAATATTATAAAATCCTATCCTGTTTCCAAAATAAATGTTTGTACTTTCAAGAATTTTAACACTTCTCATTAAATATCGACTAATTACACATCTCATACGACTAATGATTTAAAATTAAAATAACTATGTCCTAAATTTAAAAATATGTTAAAATTAAATAAAGATAACCATTTTGGTTATTTATGCAATTAAAAAACACAAGCCTGTTTTTATGTAACTTCCATAGCAGTCATTGCTATAGACATTTTTATAGTGTCCTTATAAAAGATACAGAGGACACCCTAGAGAAGATAATGTGAAGACAGAACAGAGAAATAGTTTCAGTCACAGACAAGGAATGTTCACAACCACCAGGAGCTGCAAAAACAAGGAACAGGTTTTCCCTGAAAGACTGCACAGGGAATGCAACTCCACCAACAACTCTATTTTACATTTGGCTTTCAGATCTGTCAATGAATAAAGTTGACGAAGTAAAAAAAACAAAACAAAACAAAACAAAACGTGAAAGCTACTTCCTGTATTTTCCATTTACTCAATAGAACTATTGTTATATCATTTACTACAAGTAACTACACACTATACTTACATCATTGTAACTTATGTATTGCCTTATTACACTTGAACATATTTGAACGTATTTTCTCGTCTGTTAATACAGACATACCACTTTATTCTGGACTCATCATATTTCTTCATAAATATATGTATGAGTATATGGGAGATGTTTTCTATATTAATATATACTTAGCTTGGGCACATTATTTATAGAGTTTCTACTAATAAAGTATTATTACAAAATATTCTTATGTAAACACTTTTGCACTCTCACATGAGTATATAATGGAATGGAATACTGGAGATGAAAGTTTTTTGCATCTATGTATTTTTAAATATTACTTACCAGTAATAATGTTACAGTAGGTATTCAGGCAGATGTGAACAAGGCAGGAGAGAGCCTACCCACCAGGAATGTCAGGTGACCATCAGGTGATGGTTAGGCAGTTATTAAATTGTCTCTCTAAAATAAGAATTTGTCACAGTCAGTGCCAGGGAAAGGCAGTCTTTCAAAAGATAGGAAAAAAAAAAATAATAGTGGTGATTAGCAGCTTCCCAATAAGACCACAGGAGCTTGGTGAGAGAGCTCAAACATGTGCACTAAGAGGCAAAATGGTGGAATTTAACTGGTATATGACCTTCTTCTAGAATCACCTGACTGGTAAGGGAACTCCTCAAGTGAGCACGTGCACAATTTCGGTAAACGCATTATGCATACAGCCCCTTCCAGGTGCTGGCAGGCCACTGCGCATGCAGACAGCCCACCCCAAATAAAGAATCAGAGGAGGAGTAAGTCAAGACCCCAGAAGCATGCCAGTATGTAAAAGCCCAAGTCAAAAGGTCAAACTGCGTACTTGTTCTCTCAAGTCACCTGCTTGGCTCTCTTTCAAGCATGCATTATTCCTTTCATTCCTGCCCTAAAACTTTTTAATAAACTTTCACTCCTTCTCTAAAACTTGCCTTGGTCTCTCTTTCTGCCTTATGCCCCTCAGTCGAATTCTTTCTTCTGAGGAGGCAAGAATAGAGGTTTCTGCAGTTCCGTACGGATTTATGGTTAACAATAAAACGTTTTACTTAACATCATTATTAAACTGAAGATTCAAATAAATGTCATAAGGATAGTTTGTTGGATTTTAATCACTGTTTAATAGTCACATTTTCAATGGAAATATGTCAGATAAATGATACTGATATATTATTAAGCATTCAAAATATGGAGTGATGTGTAGCCTGCTTTTTAACTTTGTTGTAAAATGTTTTTACTAATACTTACACGGAAAACTTATAAAGTGTACTTCCAGATAGCCAACCATGACAAAAGTGAGACGATGATAACGACTGAGAATAAAATGTTAATAGACAGACTTGGATTTAAAGCAAGAACAAACCATACAGGTTATCTGAACAATAATGAATTTACAAAGCAGATAAACATTTGATCAAAATGTTGCTGGAGGGCTCAAGAGGGTCTCCAGATGCCAGTGAGACACCACCTCCAGCCAGTATCCAGAGAAAGAATTCAGGGATGAGTCAGAATGAAGCAAAAGACAACAAGCTTTTATTGCAAAGCAAAAGTACGCATTGAGTACAAAACCATTCACACTCAGTAAGAGTGTGGGCATACTTGGAGGTGTGAGTAGTGCACAATGGAGTTTGGGTTTCTAATTACATGGGCTCTTCTAACAAAGGGGTAGAGTAACCATGAGGTTTTCTAGGGGAAAAAAAAGTGAAGTTTTATTAGAATTGAAGTGCCAACCATTTTTAAACAAAATATGGCCATGCTGGGATCTGTCATGGCACTGGTGAGTTTCTGATTTAGTGTGTAATTAGATCTGGGGTAGGGCATGTGTCGCATCAAGGGCCATAATGGACCCAGCTGGTCTCAGTTAACTCAACTCCCACCTGTTCTATTAGAGTCTTGTCAATCAGTCTCTTCCTTGTCCTTGTAGCTAATTTTAACAGCTCCTTTCTTACTATTTTCTGAAATTACTGCTTAATATTTTCCCGCCTCCCCTGTGACCACTAAGCATTCCTATCTTATGGGTATTTCTTTGGGGGTAGAATAATCATTAGTTATTCTGGAAAAGCAGCGGATTTCATGGACCCCCATTCTTGACGACTTTCTTCCTAGTTTTGATTTTTCTGGAAGAGTCATGGAGATGTCACCCTGACCACAATTCTAGTCATTTTCTCTTGCATATTTGGGGTTTTCTGTTAATCTTGTAGTTTCTTTGCTTACTTCTCATTTTAGCTATTGTTTGTGTTTTTCCATCCTCCTGTGACTATGCAGTGCTATTCCTATCTCAAAAGGTAATTCTGGTGTCCTTCTCATCCCTCATTGGACCGATAAGTCAATTAGTATTTGTATTTTCAATTGACTTATTTAAAACATCTGGTATGTACCTTTGTGTATGATTTTTGTTAAAAATACGTATTTCCTTGTTTTACTTTTCTGCATAAAGTCATACTTTTTTCTAAGAACATGCACTAAACAGTATATAATTTGTTAATATGTAATGCTACATTTATAAAACCTCAATTGCATATATGATATATGACATATATAATCTATTTTGGAATTCTGCATTTTGCTTAAATTCATCTATTTGTATATTTTTGAGCCAGTAAGAATAATTGTAAGTATTACTATGATGGAATTGTAGATTATTTTGCTCTCAGGTAGTGTAAATCCCCTGCATTTGCTATTTTTGTTCATATTTTATTTTACTATTTACAAACTTTTATTATTCCCTTTATGGCCAATTAATCAGAAAATTTCCTCCCATTACGTCCCTTGTTGAACCTACAGCTATAGTAAAATGACTTTGCACCTTCTTAATTTCAGATTTTGAAGCTGATTTTTCTATTTTTTGACTCTAGGATTACTTTGTGACTTGCTCTGGCCACCAGAATGAAACAGATATAATAATGTGCCAATTCAGAGGCTCAGAATCAGGCGCACATGCACATTACAGCCTGGTTTTTTCTCCTTTACTCAACATGAAAACAAGGCTTTTCTAGCATCACAAATGACAAGAGAGCACATATAGCAGAGTCAAGATATTTTAGCTGATGGATGCCATCCCAGATAATTGCCAAAATCAGTCAAGCTCAGACTAGAAAGTAAGAAGCTCTCAGGAAACACAATAAATGTTTACTTGTTTAGGTTACTAATGCATGGGGTAGCTTGTTGAGATCCTCACAAAATTAAAAATTAATTTTCATTTATTACATGTATATATTAAGTTGAGGAAGTTGACATATTTTATATTACATTTTCCTATCCAAGAGCATGGGTTGTCTATCTGTTTTTCAGATCTTCTTTCATATTTCTTAAAAATGATTAATCTCTTCTTTATATAAATTTTGAACTGTGAGTGATTTCTATTTTGTATTTTTAGTGAAATAGTACTATGATTAATAACTTTACAAGCATTCTTATTTTGTTCTTAGGCTTAAAGGAAAAGTAAATGAAAGTTTATCAATTAAGGGCATTTTGCTGCATATGTGTATATACATGTAAATATTTATTTATTTATCAAAACTTACCCTCCTTTAAGGCCATAACCCAGCCTTCTCATTACTGCATTTTCATTTTGAATTTTGCTGATGAATTTTCTGCTTTAAACTATATTTGAATTTTTGTTATCAATTTATATTTTCATGATTTTTATATTATTTACATTTTTATTCAACAAATGTGATATTCAAGATATTTTATCTTCACTAGCTAAATATTTTTTTTTTATAATTTTGGCCCCAACATTTTCATAAACCATTATGGGAGTTAAATTTGTATTAGCTTCATAAAATATGTTAGGTAACCATTCTTACTTGTCTGTTTTATATGGTATAAGTAATGAAATCCTGTATACTTAACCTTTTAGAGAGGAAAGATTTTTCTTTCTGTTATGCGCATTGATCCATTCACATTTTCTATGCATATGCAAACAGTGACATTTACATTTTTTCTGAAAGCAGGTAGATTGCCTATAATTAAGACTTACTTCTGTTTAGCAGTGAATGACTTTCATTTGTTAATTTTACACTGTTTACAATGTTTACAATGTTATATTCCGTAACATTGGTAACATTTGATTCTTCCAACTAAAAATATATTTGTTATCAATTTAAAAAATGCCAAACAGGAAGGCTGAAAATTACCATAATGTTCATTATATCACAACTAAAAAAAAAATTAAAATGAAGTTTAGGTATCTGAGCAAAAATATATATTTTTTCCAATTTTAATCCCTAGAATTAAACTGGAATATCTATCTAGAAATAGTCAGCCATAGAAATTGATATTCCTTCTCTCATCATTGTCTTTCCCTTAAATATCAAATAATGGAGAAAAAAGTTAAAATTTGTGTTATCTGCTGATAATCAACTTGCAAGAGAAAGGAAATAGTGACTGAGAAGATGCCCAGTTCCTCTTTCCAGTCATAATTATTTAATTTACCAACCATAGAAGAAAGGGTTAGAGGAATAAGAGGCCAGGAAAGTTTAGGAAAATGTTTCTTTATGGAATCTTGTAAAATGAGAAAGAAGTCCTTCGCCAGCATTACTGATTTTGATTGCATAATCTTCACATCAGGAATGAAGCACTGTAAAATGAATGACATATACCACTCGTCCAGATCAATCCGAAGTATTATGTTCTCACTTCTGCAGTGATTAATTATACATTGGTTCTCCTACACTGTATGTGTATTTTTCTTTGTTGATGTAAAGTATGAATACTGGGAACAAAGGATTGCAATTATACAGCAGTAGCTTGTGGTTGTAGACAAACAGGTGCACGGGCACTCATGTTACTGTGATAGTATTTGAGGACATTTCTTTAAAAATATTTGGCAAAGTCCGGGCTTGGTGGCTCACGCCTGTAATCCCAGCACTTTAGGAGGCCGAGGAGGGCGGATCACGAGGTCAGGAGATCAACACCATCCTGGCTAACATGGTGAAACCCCGTCTCTACTAAAAATACAAAAAAATTAACCAGGCGTGGTGGTGGGCACCTGTAGTCCCAGCTGCTGGGGAGTCTGAGGCAGAAGAATGGCGTGAACCCGGGAGGCGGAGCTTGCAGTGAGCCGAGATTGCGCCACTGCACTCCAGCCTAGGGGACAGAGCGAGACACCGTCTCGGGGAAAAAAAATATAGATAGATAGATAGATAGATAGATAGATAGATAGATAGATAGATACACACACACACATATATATGGCAATATTTTAAAAGTATACACATAAGTTATTTTCCCAATATTTTATTGGAGCAAATACACATAATATAAAATATACTATTTAAGCATTTCTAAGTATATAGTTATCTGGTCTTAAACACATTCATAGTGTGCAACCATATCACCATTTTTCTCCATAACCCTTTCCTCTAATAAAACTGAATTTCTATACTCATTTAACAATAACTCACCATTCGCCTCTCCTCCCCAGTTCTTGGTATTAATCCATCTATTTTCTGTCTCTGCGATTTTGATACTTCTAAATAACTCATATAAGTGGAATCATACACTCTTTGTCTTTTTATGTCTGACTTTTTCACTCAGAATGATGTCCTCATGATTCATCCATGTCATAGTGTATATCAGAATCTATTCCTTCTTAGAGCTGAATAATATTCCAATATATGTATATATCACATTTTATTCATCTATTCCACCTCACCATCAACACCTTGGGTTGTTTCCATTTTTTAGCTATTGAGAGTAATGCTGCTATGAACATGAGTACACAAATATGTTTCGAAGACCCTGCTTTTATTTCTTTTGGATACATGCCTGGAAGAGGAATTACTGGATTACATGATAATTCTATCTCTGTTTTTTTTGAGGAACCACCCTACTGTTTTTACAGTGGATGTACTATTTATATCACCACCAACAGTGCGCACATGTTTCAATGCCTCCACATCTTTTACAGCACATTTTCTGTTTCTGTTTTTGTTTTAAATAGTAGCCATCCTAATGAGTGTAAAGTGCTATCTTGTAGTTTTGAGTTGCATTTCCCTAATGATTAGTGATGCTCATTGAGCATCTTTTCAGGTGCCTGTTGCCACATGTGTGTCTTCTTTGGAAATGTGTATTCAAGTCCTTTGCTCATTTTTATTACTATTATCATTTTTTTCTTTTTGAGACAAGGTCTCATTCTGTCACCCAGGCTGGAGAGCACAGTGGCGCAATCTCGGCTCACTGCAACCCCTGGCTCCTGGGTTCAAGCTATTCTCCGGCCTCAGCCTCCTGAGTAGCTGGGATTACAGCTGTGCACCACCACACCTGGTTAATTTTTGTATTTATTTATTTATTTACTTACTTACTTATTTTAGTAGAGACGGGGTTTCACCATGTTGACCAGGCTGGTCTTGAACTCCTGACCTCAAGTGATTCGCCCGCCTTGGCCTCCCAACGTTCTGGGTTTACAGGCACGAGCCACAGCGCCTGGCCCCTCCTTTGCCCTTTTGTGAATCAGATTGTTTCTATTTTTGTTGTTGAGCTTGAGGTCCTCTATACATGGATATTAATTTCATCAAATATATGAATTGTGAATATTTCCTTTTCTTCTGTATGTTGCTTTTTTATTTTGTTCATGCTGCATTTTATGCACTTTTTTCTTTTAGTTTTCATAAAGTCCAATTTTTAATTTTTTACTTTGTTGCCTGTGTCTTTGGTGGCTTATCCAAGACATCATTGACAAATTCAATGTCATGAACTTTTGTCCTATGTTTTCTTTTAAGAGTTTTATAGTTTTAGGTCTTACATTTGGATCTTTCATTAATTTTGAGTCAATATCTGTGTATGGTGTTAGGTAAGGTTTCAACTTTATTCTTTTGCATGTGAATATCTAACTTTTTCAGTACCATTTGCTGAAAAAAACAAAACAAAACAAAACAAAACAGTACTTTCCACATTGAATAATCTTAACATCATTATCAAATATAATTTGGGCTCATATGCAAGAGTTTATTTCTATTATATTGGTCTGTATTTCTGTCTTTATACCAGTACCATGCTGTTAATTCCTACAGATTTATAGTAGTTTTTGAAATCAAGAAGCATATGTCCTCCAGGTTTGTTCTTATTGTTCAATATTATTTTGAATATTTGGAGTCTGTTGAGATTCTGTAGACATTTTTGGGTGGGTTTTTTTTTTTTTTTATCTGCAAAAAATTATGGGATTTTGATAGGGATTGCATTGAATCTGTAGATTGCTTTGTGTAATAGTGATATCTTAATGATATGAATTTTTTCAATCTGTGAGGAAGAGATATTCTGATTCACTTATTTCTTTCAGCAAAGTTTTAGTTTTCATTGTATAGATCTTTTACCTCCTTGCATAAATTAATTCCTAAATATTTTATTCTTCTTAATGCAATTACAAATAAAATTGTTTTTAAATTTTATTTTCAGATTGTTTATTGTTAGTGTGTAGAAATGCAACTGATTTTTATGTGTTGACTTTGAATTCTGCTATTTTGCTGAATTTTTTTATTAGCTCTATTTTTTATATGTGGAACTTTTTTTTATTAGGTTTGTTTTTTATGTGTAAAACTTTTAGCATTTTCTATAATTAAGATTATATCATCTGTGAAGAGAGATAATTTTGCTTTTTTCCTCTTCAATTTGAATGCCATTTCCTCTCTTTGCATCAAAAAGTGGGCAAAGGACATGAACAGACAATTCTCGAAAGAAGACATACAAATGGCCAACAAACAGATGAAAAACAGTGCTCAACATCACTAATTATCAAGGAAATAATTGATTTTCATATGTTGAATCACCCTTGCATTCCAGGAAAAAAATCCCACCTGGTCATGTTGTATCATCTTTTTAATATGCTGCTGAACTTGGTTTATTATTATTTTGTTGAGGATTTTTTAAATCAATGTTTATGAAAAAAATAAATATTGGTCTTTAGTTTTCGTGTAGTATCTTTTTCCAGCCTTGGTATCAAGGTAATATTGGCCTCAAAGAATAAACTAGGAAGTGTTGCCTCCTATTCAAGTGTTTGAAAAAGTTAGAGAAGGATTTGTTAGGTATTCTTTAAGTGTGTGGTAGAATTCACCTGTAAAACCATCAGGTCTAGAGCTTTTCTTTGTTGGAAGGTTTTTAATTACTGACTAAATCTCCTTATCAGGTATAGACATATTCACATTTTCTATTTCATTGTGATTAATTTCTTTTTTCTTTTTTTTTTTTTTTTTTTTGAGACGGAGTCTCGCTCTGTCGCCCAGGCTGGAGTGCAGTGGCCGGATCTCAGCTCACTGCAAGCTCCGCCTCCTGGGTTTACGCCATTCTCCTCCCTCAACCTCCCGAGTAGCTGAGACTACAGGCGCCCGCCACCTCGCCCGGCTAGTTTTTTGTATTTTTTAGTAGAGACGGGGTTTCACCGGGTTAGCCAGGATGGTCTCGATCTCCTGACCTCGTGATCCGCCCGTCTCGGCCTCCCAAAGTGCTGGGATTACAGGCTTGAGCCACCGCGCCCAGCCCATTATGATTAATTTCGATAGCTTTTGTATTTCTTGGAATTTGTCTATTAATCTTGCTTATTGAACTTGGTATATAGTTGTTTATAGTAATGCGTTATGATCGTTTTTATTTCTATAGAATTAGTAGTAATGTCCCAGTTTTCATTTTTTTATTAGAGTAATTTGAGTCTTTTCTATCTTTTTTTTTCTTTACTCTATCTAAATAAGGTTTTCCAGTTTTGTCAATCTTTGCGAAAGCAAAACAAAGTAAAACAGCTTTTTGTTTCATTGATTTTCTCTATTGTTTTTCTTTTCTCTTATTTTGTTTATCTGTTCCAATAATTATCTCCATTCTGTTTTAGGTTTAAGTTGTTCTTTTTCTAGTTTCTTAAGTTGTAAAGTTAGCTTGTTGATTTTAGATTTTTTTTTTTTAATGTAAGCATTTATAGCTATAAATTTCTCCCTGAGCACTGTTTTTGATGAGTCCCATAAGTTTTGGTTTCTTGTATTTTCATTTGCCTTCATCTCTTATTTTCCTTGTTATTTCTTCTTTATTCAATTGGTAGTTAAAGAGTATGCTGTTTAATTTTCACAGTTTTATAAATTTTCCAGTTTTACTTCTGTTACAGATTTCTAATTTCATCCATGGTGATTGGAGAGCATACTTTGTGTGATATCTGTTTTTTAAAAAATCTATCAAGATTTAATTTAAGGCCTGACATAAGATCTATCCTGGAAAATTTCCAATGCACTTGAGAAAAATATGTGTGCTATTGTTAGGTAGAGCATGCTACATATATGTGTGTGTTAGATTTTGTTGTTTTATGTCTAAAGTTCTCTATTTGCTTTCTTTATAATCTATTCAGTTATTCTATTCAGTATTGAGAGTGAAATACTGAAATTTCCAACTGTTACTGTAGGCCTGTGTATTTCACCCTTAATTTGTCAGTTTTGCTTTATACATTTTGATGGTCTGTTAAATTATTTTTGCCTCATGTAATGATGCCATCATATAATGATGGTGTAAATGTTTGACTTTTTTATTTCTGTATCAGACCTTTTATTGTTATACAATGTATTTCTTTGTCTCCTGTGATCTTTCTGATTTGATGTCTATTTTATCTGGTCATTGTGACTAACATGGAAGTGTAGTAGCTGCAACTGTGTTGAGCTAAATTTGACTGAAATTAGCCTGGAAGTGGAAAGCCTCAAAAGGCTCCAGAGTTTCAAAAACATTACATCAGACAGAGTCTGACCACAAGTTTTCCTGTTTGGAAGGACGGATTCTTGGTGCATTGTACTCCGTCATCTTCTGGGAATTATCCCATATATCCTTTAGATTGAGTAAATAAACTTATTCATCTAATATACTTGACCATAAATATTACCTACACATATACGCACATGAACAAAGTTTCTATTTATAGTAACATGTAAGTCTGGAGCTAAATCTAAAGATTCATAATCAGGTGACTTGTTACAGAGCTTGTGTTGCAGCTAAAATAAAATAGTAAGTAATACTGAGTAGGCATTAAAATTAGGTAGAACAGTTGTTCATGATAATATGAAAAGAGCTCTTACATATATTATTAAAATTTTTTTAAAAACTAAAAATGTAGGCCTGGCATGATCCTATCACTTTGGGAGGCTGAGGCAGGTGGATCACCTGAGGTCAGGAGTTTGAGACCAGCCTGGCCAACACGGTGAAGCCCCATCTCTATTAAAAATACAAAAAAATTAGCCGGGCTGGTGGTGGGCTCTGTAATCCCAGCTACTAGGGAGGCTGAGGCAGGAGAATCTCTTGAACCCGGGAGGCGAAGGTTGCAGTGAGCTGAGATCACGTCACTGCACTCCATTCTGGGCTGCAGGGTGAAACTCCGTCTCAAAAAAAACCAAAAAAACAAAACAACAACAACAACAACAACAAAAAAAACTAAAAATGTAAGTAACTCAGCAAAATAATGTATCAAATGTTCCCAAATGGTGTAAATGGAGCTAGACATTTTTCCTTTCGATATTTACTATGTATCATTATATATCATTCATTTTCATGGCCATATTAAAATGTAATGTACTTATCATGTTATTTCATTCATTTACACAATTCAGTGGTTTTTGGTATATTCATGGAGTTGAGCTACCATCACCATGATCTTAGGAATATTTTCATAATGCTAAAAAAAAAAAAAATTCAGTACACATTATCATTAACCCTCTCTCATCCCCCTTCCTCACCTTAGCAATTTTCTATCACTATAGATAATGCCTATTTTAGACATTCCATATAAACAGATGAGACAATTATGAATTTTTGTGACTGGTTTCTTTTATTTACCATAATGTTTACAAGGCTCATTGATGTTGTGGCATATATCATTTCATCATTACTTATCATTTTAAACAGTAATCCATACAGTAGATATTATACCTATTATTTATCTATGCACCAACTAATGCATATTTCCACTTTTTGGTTATTATAAATATGCTTCTACAAACAGTCATGTATGAATTTTTGTGTAGACATGCGTTTTAACTTCTCTAGGAATTTAGAAGTGAATTACTTAGTCACGTGGTAACTCTATATAACTTCTCTGAAGAAATATCTATTTCCATCTTTTGCCCCTTTCTTAATGGATCATTGTTTTTTTTTATTGAGTTGAATTTTCCAAATATTCTAGATTTAATTCCCCCAAGCTAAATACAATTTCAAATATTGGTTGTTCTTTTTCATTTTCTTCATTGCAAAATTTTTAAATTTTGATGAGGTTCAATTTACAAAATTGTTGTTGTTTTTGTTGTTGTTGTTGTTCATGCTCTTGATGTCCTTTGGAAGAAAGCTTTGCTTTAACTAAAGTCATGCAGATTTACTCCCATATTTATGACTCATAATTTTATAAGGTTAGCTTTTACATTTATGTTTATAATTTATTTTGAGATTTTTTTGTGTAAGGTGTGAGAAAAAGGTTCAACTTCATTTTTAGGCACTTGAATATCCAGTTATCTGAACAAAATTTTTGGGAAAGATCAATATTTATCCTATTAAATTGAGCTGGTACACTTGTCAAAATGAATTGATTATAAATTTAAGGTTTATTTCTTTTTATAAAAAAATTAACTTCATTTCAGATAAAGGAGGTACATGTGCATGTTTCTTACATGCGTATATTGCACCCAGGTAATGAGCATAGTACCTAATATGTAGTTTTCCAACCCATATCCTTCTCTAGTTCCCCGCTCTAGTAGTTTGCAGTGTCTATTATTCCTATGTTTATGTCCATGTGTGTTCAATGTTTAACTTCCACTTATAAGTGAGAACATACAGGATATAGTTTTCTCTTCCTGTTTTAATTTGTTTGGTATAATATTATGGCATCCAGCTCCATCTGTATTGCTGCAAAGGGCATGATTTCATTTTTTCTTACGGTTATGTAGAATTCCATGGTATATATGTACCGCATTTTCTTTTCTCAAGCCACCACTGATGGCCACCTAAGTTGATTTCATATCTTGCCATTGTGAATAGTGTGGTGATGAATATACAACTGCATGTGCCTTTTTGGTGTAATGATGTATTTTCCGTATACCCAGTAATGAGATTGCTGGGTGGAATGGCAATTCTGTTTTAAATTCTTTGAGACATTTCCAAACTGCTTTCCACAGTGGCTGAACTAATTTATATTACCATCAACAGTGTATAGGTATACACTGTTTCTCTGCAACCTTGCCAGCATCTGTTCTTTTGGACTTTTAAAAAATAGCCATATTAACTTGGGTGAGCTGGTATCTCATTGTGGTTTTGATGTGCATTTATCTGATGCTTCGTGGTCATGAACATTTTAAAAGTATGTTTGTTGGTTATTTGTATGTTTTCTTTTGAGAAAGGCTTGTTCATGTACTTTGCCTTTGTTTTAAGAGGATTATTTACTTTTTGAATGTTGATTTGCTTATGTTTCATATATATTTTTTATATTAGGCTGCATACTTTTTGAATATTTTCTTCCATTCTGTAGGTTTGCTGTTTGCTCTGTTTATAGTTTCTTTCCCTGTGCTGAATTGCTGTTGTTTAATTAGGTCCCATTTGTCAACATTTGTTTTTGCTGCAATTGCTTTTAGCGACTTAACCAAAATTTGTTTGCTAAGGCTGGTGACGAGAATGGTGTTTCCTAGGATTTCTTCAAGGATTTTTATACTTTGAGGTCTTACATTTAAATGTTTGATTCATTTTGAGTTAGCTTGTGCATATAGTGAAAAATTAAGGTCCATTTTTATTCTTCTTCATACAGCTAGTCAGTTATCCCAGAGCTATTTGTTGAATAGAGAATCTGTTCCCTATTGCTTGTTTTTGTCAGCCCTGTCGAAAATCGTAAATTTGTGGGTATGCAGCTTTATTTCTGGACTCTGTATTTGGGTCCACTAGTCTATGTGCCTGTTTTTGTATCAGTACCATGCTGCTTTGTTTATAGCCTCATAGTACAGTTTGAAGTTGGGTAACATGATGCCTGTAGCTTTGTTCTTTTTGCTTATGATTGCTTTGGCTATTTGGCTCTTTTTGGTTCCATGTGAGTTTTAGAATAGTTTTTTTTTTTTCTAACTGTGTAAAATTGTGTTGGTTTGATTGATAGGAACAGTGTTGACTCTGTAGATTGCTTAGGCAGTATCGCTATTTTAATAATATTGATTATTCCATTCCATGAGCATGGGATGTTTCCCATTTATTTGTGTTATATTTGAGTTCTTTTGGCAGTTTTGTGTTATCCTTATAGAAAATTTTCATTTCCTTGGTTAGCTGTATTCCTAGGTATCTCATTTTATTTGTGGCCATTATTAATGGAATTATGTTCTTGATTTTACTTTCAGCTTTGGTGGTATTAGTATATAGATATGCTCCTGATTTTTGTACATTGATTTTTGTATTCTACAACTTAACTGAAATTGTTTATCAGTTCTAGGAACTATATGGTGGAGTCTTTAGGATTTTCTATGTATAGAATCATATTCTCAGCAGAAAGAGATAACTTGGCTTTTCCTTTTCCATTTAGATTCCTTTACTTCTTTCTCTTACCTGATTACTTTGGCTAGGACTTCCAGTACTGTGTTGAATAGGAGTGATGAGAGTGGGCATTTTTGTCATGTTCTAGTTCTCAAGGGGAATGGTTCCAGCTTTTGCCCATTTATGGCTATGAAATTTTTATAGATGGCTTTTATTATTCTGATATATGTTTCTTCAATACATAGTTTCTTGAAAGTTTTTTTGTTTTTTAATCATGAGTTAATGTTAGACTTTATCAAAAACTTTTTCCCTGCATCTATTGAGTTGATCATATGGCTTTGCTTTTAATTCTCTTTATGCAATGTATCACATTTTTTATTAGCATATGTTGAATCAGTCTTGCATCACAAGAATAAAGCTTACTTGATTGTGGTGTATTAACTTTTTGATGTACTGCTGAATACAGTTTGCTAGTATTTGATTGAGGATTTTTTAAATCTGTTTTCATCGGAGATATTGGCCTGAAGTTTTCTTTCCTCATTGTGTCTCCACCAGATTTTGATATAAAGCTGATGCTGGCTTCGTAGAATGAATTAGGGAGGACCTATCCTCAATTTTTTAGAATCATTTCAGTAGGATTGGTATTAGTTCTTCCTTGTACTTCTGGTAGAATTTGGCCATAAATCAATCTGGTCCAGAGTATTTTCTGGTTGGTGGGTTTTATGTTACTGATTCCAATTCAAAGTTCAAATTTGATCTGTTCAGGATTTTCATCTCTTGCTAATTTAATCTTGGATGCTTTCATAAATTTATCGACTTCCTCTACATTTTCCAATGTATGTGCCTTGAGTTGTTTATGTAGTCTCTGAAGATCTTTTGCATTTTTGTGGGATCAATTGTATGTTTTCTTTGTCATTTTCTAATTGTACTTATTTGAATCTTCTCTGTTTTTATAGGTGTTGTTGTTAATCTAGCTAGTGGTCTATCAATCTTATTTATTATTTTTTTCTGAAAAACCAAAACCATCTCCTGTTTTCATTGATTATATGTATATAGATAGATAGATAGATTACAGGTTGTCTACCTCTGTGAATATCACACCCAGATATTAGCCTCCAATAGTTGCCTGCTGAATGCTCTATTGGGCTTACTAAGTATCTAAGGCACAAATTACTTCATAGTTTGGTGACATAATATTTAGCCCTTTGATTTGAGGTAGATCTTATCTTTAAGGCTTGTTTCAGTCTAAGGATAATTTTGTAAGCTATCTCTTTCCATGATTCTCTCTGGTATGTGTCTAGCAGTTATTTTATAGTTTTAGGTTTGAACTTTCTCACACTTTGTTCCAAATAAAGTCAGTTTACTTGGGGAGAGTTTTGGTACCTCTGTTATAGTGTGCCTCATCTATATGGGAAAAAAACCTCTAATCATTGCTCTGGAGCTAGGAACACTCTGGAGTGCTATAGCCTACTTCTCCAAAAATGCTAACCCTACTTCGTGACCAAGTGTTTGAATGGGTAACCCTCCCCTGGTCTTCTCAGCTTGCCTCTCCCCAAGTAGAACCACTCAATGAGTAAGCTCTGATGAGGATGACAAAGGACCTAGTATTTTCAGCCAACTGCAACTGAGATAGACCAGTTGCCATACAATGGGAATGTGGTGAAAGAAAAGAGCTTCAGACCTCTCAGTTGTTCTTACTTGGAATGGAGCTATTGCAACACAGATCTAGGGATGAGAAATGTGTGTGACTTGATACTCCTTGAAAGTACCAAACTCTTTGACTGGAAAATAAGGGGAGAGCTAGAACTGTATTTTTAACTGTATCTACTCATATTGGAGCTTTCATATGCTGATCTCAGTGGTGAAACAAGAAAAAGGAACTTAAATTAATTATGTTTCAGCTGCCTCAAATGAATAATTTTGAGCATATACGTAATGTTCCTATAAAATATTTCTGAGATGTGCCACTGCTCAAATGCCTCACTGCTTTCACTGAGATTTAGTAGATTTTCATGATTTTTTTTTTATTTGTTGTCCTTAGGACAAATGTACAAAGATATTTAATGGATTTTTTAAAAAATAATTTTCAGCAGTGATAATTGCCTTCTTTTGAGTTCCCTCATCAACTTGTTCATACATGCAGTGAATTCACACCTTTTGTCATCTGGATGTGAGTGTCTCTTCCCATTTATATTGTAAATCTCATGATGGCTATTGACATTTTACAAGCTAATTGTTCATAACTTCCAGAAGTATTTTAGGAATATTACATATATGATCAAAATTATTCCCAATTATTTACTTGAAGCAAATGAAATATAACAAGAATATAATGAAAATAACATCCTCAAATAGACAAAATAAATAAAATTATAAAGGTACATCAATAAATGGTAGCAGGTATGCAGTAATTACTTGTTGAGGTAGCAAGTTAATTCAATTTAACTTTCTTCTAATTCATTTTTTCTATACTTCCTCATTATGAATTTTACATATACAATTTACACAGGAAATGTAAATATAGAAGTAAAATATTTACTTTCTCTAGGTCAGTAATTGGTAGCACTGTTAAGGTATTAATATGCTTTTACAGAGACTAACATTCTCAAAAAAATATTTTTTTCCTGGGAATTTTGAGTGACATAACTTACTGGTACTCCAGTATTACAAATTTAGTAAATTTTAATGTAAATTAAATATGCCTGATAAAAATATACTTCAGTAGCCATTCCAGTTGCTTTACTTATAAGACACAAAAACCTAACCAGTATTCATTTTGAATTTTAAAAATAATTCATTTGTATATTCCTGCAAAAATATGGGCTTTACATCATGCCTTACATACTTCTTTATGTTTGCTTTAGAATTAAGGAATATGTGTGTAGGACATCAGTCAGGGTGGTGGGAAAAGTTATATGAAAAAGTTATACGGAAAGACGCAAAGACTCGGCAATGTAAAGCCACAGAGTTTTCTAACATATCTCAGTGTCGTTTACATGGCTCTATACTGACTGAGCATCCCATTTCCATAATTCGCAGAACTCTGGTAAGCTACTCCACCTTTCTCTAGTCTATAGAATGTCACTTTTAAGCTAGATTCCGTTTGATGTCTTTTATGAAAATAAAATATATCAATGCTAGTGTTGTATCTATAAGAATGATAATTAGGCCGGGCGCGGTGGCTCAAGCCTGTAATCCCAGCACTTTGGGAGGCCGAGGCGGGCGGATCACGAGGTCAGGAGATCGAGACCATCCTGGCTAACATGGTGAAACCCCGTCTCTACTAAAAATACAAAAAACTAGCCGGGCGTGGTGGCGGGCGCCTGTAGTCCCAGCTACTCGGAGGCTGAGGCAGGAGAATGGCCTGAACCTGGGAGGCGGAGCTTGCAGTGAGCCGAGATAGCGCCACTGCACTCCAGCCTGGGTGACACAGCGCGAGACTCCGTCTCAAAAAAAAAAAAAAAAGAATGATAATTAATGTTACAATTTTAGGAACAATTATTAAAGTATTCAGAAAAACATGATTAATATTGTGCTTACAATTAATGCCAAAATTATGTATAAACTTGTGGTTCTGCCAATAAAATATTTCTTTGTATACAGTGTTTTAAATTGATTTAAATAGAAGACAAAGTGATGAAGTGCTAAAATACGTAAATGAAACACGCACTTGTATGTTAATCACTACACTATTAATAATAGCAAGGATGGAATCAACCCAGGTGCCTATTAATGGTAGTTTGAAAGAAAATATGGTATACACACTCCACAGAATACTATGCAGCCGTAAAAAGAAATGAAACCATGTTCTTTGCAACAACATTGATGGAGCTGGAGGCCATAATCCCAAGCAAATTTAATGCAAGAACAAAAAACGAAATACCACATCTTCTCACTTACAAATGTGAGTTTGATTTTGAGCACACATGGATATAAATATGAGAACAATAGACACTGAGGACCACTAGAGGGTGGAAGGAGTGGGGGTTGGATTAAAAAACTACCTGTTGGGTACTATTCTCACTATCTGAGTAACAGGATCCCTGCCCCAAACCTCAGCATCAGACAATATTCCCTGATGTAACAAATCTGCATGTGTAATCCTGTATCTAGAGTAAAAGTTGAAATTCAAACAAACAAACAAAAAATAACATTTTAAAATCAAATTCAATTATTTATTAATTTCATAATCCTGTGAGAGTTAAAGAAATTCTTCCGCTGTCAGTCCCGTTTTCCGTAAATGGTCAATTGTTAATGCCCTTGGGGATTTACAATCACTCAATATATAGCAGCTATAATAACAGTGCTAATAGTACTACTGATACAGAAAAAATAACTTTTATATTTATTGTATTTTATTTGCTATTATTATGAACCACATAGTCATTGTAGCCTAGCAAAGGACGTGAAGGAAGAATAGCTTACACACACACACACACAC
Organism: Papio anubis; assembly: GCF_008728515.1. NCBI lineage: Eukaryota > Metazoa > Chordata > Mammalia > Primates > Cercopithecidae > Papio > Papio anubis. The sequence goes on from NC_044978.1 coordinate 72,992,062, forward strand.
ACACACACACACACACAACATCTGTTCATGTCTATTTTTTCGAACTGGGGTTACCTAGAAAAGCTAGTTTCTTTAAATGTGACCATATCAGTTTCTCAGTTGAACCTCTGAAGTGTTAGCCTTCACTGATGGGCTACATTATCCTGGAAATAGACCTTGAATCTGGCAAAGGATCTTGAAAGTGGTAGATAACATGCACTCTCAAATATTATCAATTAGATCAATTGATCCCAAAGTGAAATTTGAAATTCTACACTATCCAGCTTATGCCACTCAGGCAAATTATCAAATAATTTTGACATTTTCACTTTATGTTTTACTTACAAATATGTTAACAGAATTCTATGCATTATTTGGTTTTATTCTTGGGGAAATTTTAGAGCTTTAGGTGGATGAGTGACTTTCTAGTTTAGTTATCATTATCTCAAATTTTAGATAAAAATTTTGCGTTGTAAATATTCTTTAAAACCAGTGTGGTTTCCTCTCTTCTCTAAAGCCTCTGTGCATGCACGCTGAATAACTAAGGCACATTAAAATTTTAGGCAATAGGATATATTAAATATTATCACTTTCCTCAGTAAGAAAAGAGCATATAGTAAAACAATTTATATCCATATTAAGAAAAAATGCAAAAAGATGAATTTTTAATATACTACAAATTAGAAGTGTTTTAAATAAAATATTTTGTGATTATGTACAATATTCACAATTAATAAGGACATTACTATGCATAGCAATTTACTGTGAGAACACTTTGAAATTACAAAAATATTCCCTAATTTTTCATTGTTCTTGTAAAAGTACTCTACCTTTTTTTTTTTAATCTGAAAAGTGAATATAACACAGGAAACATTCACATTCTGTCTGAATTCATCTATGTCTGTTGAATTTTGCAGAAAAAAACAAATATTTCGAGGATTTAAAATCTATTGTATATTAGACAAATCTTATTATAGACAAGATTTCTGATATAAATTAACACAATGTACAACATAAATCTTTTTTCAGTTTGCAAGACTAGTAGTTGTTACAACTTTTTCATTTATATACAATACTTTGGTTTCATGTATAAGTTTGTGTAATATAAAAGTTGGATTACTTATTTTTCTTTCTTCATGACTTTATTAATATTTGCCTTGTTTTTATACTGGAATATTAGACTATACATAAAATTTTTTTAATTAAACAAACTTTTTAAAATTTACAGTAAGATTAACTAAGGGATTCACAGATAAAACACAATCATTCAAAGTCAATGTCCTTTTAGTGTACCTTTGTAATAATGTTAACAACAATGAAAAAAAATAGTCCCTACATATTTTTAAATATGATTAGTTTTATTTCATTGCCTTTTCACTTTGTTTCTTGATTTTTAGTATTCTAAACAATGCTCTCATGATTAGTTTATTTGTTTATGTTTTATTATACTTTAAGTCCTAGGGTACATGTGCACAACGTGCAGGTTTGTTACATATGTATACTTGTGCCATGTTGGTGTGCTGCACCCATTTACTCATCATTTACATTAGGTATATCTCCTAATGCTATCCCTCCCCTCTCCCCTCACCCCACAACAGGCCCCGGTGTGTGATATTCCCCTTCCTGTGTGCAAGTGTTCCCATTGTTCAGTTCCCACCTATGAGTGAGAACATGCGGTGTTTGGTTTTCTGTTCTTGCAATAGTTTGCTCAGAATGATGGTTTCTAGCTGCATCTATGTCCCTACAAAGGACATGAACTCATCTGTTTTTATGGCTGCATAGTATTCCATGGTGTATATGTGCCACATTTTCTTAATCCAGTCTGTCACTGATGGACATATGGGTTGGTTCCAAGTCTTTGCTATTGTGAATAGTGCCACAATGAACATACATGTGCATGTGTCTTTATAGCAGCATGATTTATAATACTTTGGGCGTATACCTAGTAATGGAATGGCTGGGTCAAATGGTATTTCTAGTTCTAGATCCTTGAGGAAGCGCCACACTGTCTTGCACAGCAGTTGAACCAGTTTACAGTCCCACCAGCAGTGTAAAAGTGTTCCTATTTCTCCACATCCTCTGCAGCACCTGTTGTTTCCTGACTTTTTAATGATCACCATTCTAACTGGTGTGAGATGGTATCTCATTGTGATTTTGGTTTGCATTTCTCTGATGGCTAGTGATGATGAGCATTTTTGTCTGTTGGCTGTATAAATGTCTTCTTTTGAGAAGTGTCTGTTCATATCCTTTGCCCACTTTTTGATGGGGTTGTTTTTTCTTATAAATTTGTTTGAGTTATTTGTAGGTTCTGGATATAAGCCTTTTGTCAGATAAGTTGATCGCAAAAATTTTCTCCCATTCTGTAGGTTGCCTGTTCACTCTGACGGTAGTTTCTTTTGCTGTGCAGAAGCTCTTTAGTTTAATGAGATCCCATTTGTCAGTTCTGGCTTTTGTTACCATTGCTTTTGGTATTTTAGACATGATTAGATGTAAAAACAGTAAAACGTTTAGTTTATGAAACAGCTATGATATAATTTTCATAACAACTGGGTAAAATATTGACTATGTAACCAAGTGTTTTATTAAATACATATGACTCCTAAAAGCTACAATTTAATTGAAAAACTGTTATTGTTAAGTACTTCATGAAATCAATAATTGCTTGATATGGTGGTGGAGTTAGACTCTGTAAGACTATATTATAATCATATTATATGAGAACTTTAAAGTACGTAAATATTCAGTTTATGCATTAACAGTGCTTAAAGCTTACTACAATGTTTAACCTGGGGACTTTCCTTAAATATCATTAAATAATAGCTTGTTCATATTAGGCAGCTATGTAATTTTTTTAGACCACCCTATCAGAAAGTATCTAACCATGTTAAAATAAAAGACCTTACTGAGGCTATTGACCAGTCAAACGGCATCAGTAGAAAACCTTATTGTACTTTTCACGAACAACCTTCTGGGTATTGTGTGGGTAAACATTATGCCTTTTAAATCTTTTTTCCCTCAGGGCAAAACATACTATTTAAAACTCTATTATCATTAGCCATATGATACATATCAATTCTCTTTATATTCTCATTGCTCTTACAGATTAATTAATTCAACAAATATTTGCTGAGAGCCTACTACTATCTACCAAACCACAGCAATACAATATGCATTCCAGAAAAAATAGTCTCTGCCAATTGAAGAACTTATATTGTGATGAAATATCACTGTGGCACTAGGTTTTGAGCTTTATGTAAGAGACAAAGCTCACGGGCATGACATCTGTATCTTCATCTTCCTGATAACTATATTGACTAGGACAGGAACAAGGAAAGAATCTTGTTTAAAAAAAAAAAAAAAAAAAAAAAAAAAAAAAAAAAAAGCACTGGAGATTTCCCTTTTCCCTTTATGGTGATATAAATCCATTAATTTCAGTTCCAAGTCCAGCTATTCACTGAATAATTGATCTACATCTTCATTTTGTTTTCACTACAAGAGGGATGAGGCATTGTCAATTATGCTGTACATATACCATGAGTAAAGAAAAGTAAAATAAGGTAGTCAACCATCGATATATTTCTGAAATTTGAAGAAATGTCTAATTCCAGAATGAGGCTAAGGGACAACATGCACAATTATTCTGTGTCAAATAGTTTGAAGAAATTTGTTTTTAGCCTTTAGAAAAAGTGGAAATAAAATGTAAGACTAAAAATCTAAATAAAATGTCAGCAAGAGTTATATTAAATAAATATATCCTGAATAGCACAAATATGATAACTTAGGAAAAGTCAAATTCAATATGTATAAAACAGTGTGCTAGTTTTGAATTGTCATTTTATCTGAAGATAATGAAGGTTCATAAATTCTGCACATGTACTATAAAAATATGCTCAGTTGCTTGAATGAATTTCTGGGTTTCTGCCATCAACAAAATATTGCAGTATGATCCTTTCTTCCCCCATAACTATTAGTACATAGAAGAGGGTGAAGTAATAAGTTAATATTCATTTCTTTTAAAATCATCATTTTAAGGCTTTTAAAAATAACTTAACAAATCACATCCCTTGCAATATCATGGATGCCACTTAGGGTGAAAAATAATTATTCTGTGTCATTGAAGAGGTGATGCTCAGTGAAACTGTTAAAATAAAATGACTACTTTGACCAATTTTTATCACGTACTAGGGACCTTCGATGGTCAATTAGTCATCAACAAGATGAATGATTTTAATAAAAATATAGCCTTCCATCAAATTCTAGTCAGTGAATCAGATTAATATCACATGTTGCGATTTTATGACCTATATTACCTAATTTACCTCAAGTTGCTCACTTTGCTTATAGAAAATGCATCAGATTAATGTTTGTGAAAAAAATCGATTGGTCACTTTTCAACAAATAAACTTAAATAAAGCACAAAAAATAACCACTATGCTACACACTAGGAGGTACATGCAAATTTCCAAAATACTAGAATACCATTCATAGTAGAATACATCATGTTAATAAAAAGTGCTAAGAAATGCATCTTAATTAAAGCAATACCACAGAAAATAATTTGCATTTCCAAAATGCTGTTTAAATGACATATAAATCAAAATAATTTACTTCCTGATCTTGAGATAAATATGTTTACCTAATCATCTGAAAATAAATTAAATTAAAGAATAAAGTTAAACACTCAACAGAATTGTATAGTTATGAGCATATTGATTATTTTCCAAATATGTCTGTCTCTAAATGTATCATATTTTATCTCGGTATTGAAATAATATGTCAAAGCATTTATAATAAGCACTTACATATGAAAACAATATAATATCACTAGATCCTTTTTTGTCAGATATCATATTTAGAAAAGAGAAACTAAAACAAGCACTATTTAAAGCTAAGGGAAAGGAAAAATAAAACTCTTTATTATTTGCAGATAGCATTACATTCTCTCCTGCTTTCATTGGCATTTGCTGTTTTTGAGTCAAGTTCTGCCACTTTTAGGCTGGGTCTACTGGCATCCACAGGCAGTATCTTTCTCCTCACTCTTAGTTGAGACTAGTACTTCTCAAATTATGTTGAATATCCAGTTTGTTTGTTTTTATTTCCTTTCTTCATGTATTCTTTTTCTACTGCTCTCTTTCTTTATGTAGATTCAAGTTTCTGACTTGTATCACTTTTCTTCTCTCTGAAGAACTTATAACAGTGTATGAAAGAAAGTTTTACTGTTGACAAATTGCCTCAGTTTTCGTTCATCTGTCTTCTTCTCTTTTGCCGGATTCAAAGTTGGGCTGGGCATGGTGGCTCAAGCCTGTAATCCCAGCTCTTTGGGAGACCGAGGTGGGCGGATCACGAGGTCAAGAGATCAGGAACGTCCTGGCCAACATGGTGAAACCCCATCTCTATTAAAAATACAAAAATTAGCTGGGCGTGGTGGCTCGCGACTGTAGTCCCGGCTACTCCCGAGGCTGAGGCAGCTACTCCCACTTGAATCTGGGAGGCAGAGGTTGCAGTGAGCCGAGATTGTGCCATTGCACTCCAGCCTGGCGACAGGGCAAGACTGTCTCAAAAAAAAAAAAAAAAAAAAAAAAAAAAAAGAATTCTGAGTTGATATGTTTTGTCTGTTTAAGCTTTTCAATATTTTGCTCAGCACTTTTATTGCTTGCATAGTTTGTGAAAATAAATTTGATTTTGAAAATAAATTTGATGTAATTTGTAATTTTTATCCTTGCTCAACTTCAGGTAAGGTCTTTAGAAAAAAAAAAAAAAATGTCCTCTGGTTTTTTACAAGGTTCTCTTTTTGATACTGGTTTTCTGCAGTTTGAAAATGGTGTCCTTCGGTTTAGTTTTATTATTGTTGTGATTGCCATTGTTTATCCTGCTTGGTGTTATCTCAACTCCTGGACTTGTGTCTTGTTTTCTATCACTAATTTTGGAAATATTTTTAATTATTACTTTTAATAATTTTGTTTCTTTTCTCTTTTTTTCCCCCTCTGGTATTATTATTACAGATATGTTACACCTTTTATAGTTGTCTCAGAATTCTTGAATATTCTGCTCCATTGTTTTTTATTCTTTTTTTTTTTTTCTCTTTACTTTTGGTTGGGGAGTGTCTATTGACACATGTTCCAGCTCACTATTCTCCCCTGAGCCATGCTCAGTATATGGATGAACCCCACAAAAGCGCTCTTCATTTTCTGTTACAGTGCTTTTGATTTCTAGCATTCCTTTTTCTTTCTTTGAGTTTCCATCTCTCTGCTTATACTATTCATGTGTGCGTATTTTTTTTTTCCTATTCTTGAATGTTGTCCACTTTTACCATTAGAATCATTAGAAAATGAATTATAGCTATTTTGAATTCTTGGACTGATCATTCCAAAATCTCTGCCATATTTGAGTTTCATTTTAAAGCTTGTTTTGCATATTCAGATTGTGTTTCTTCTTATCTTTTCACAGGCCCTGTAATTTTTTATTAAAAACTGAGCATCAGTATTAGGTAATAGAAACTGAGGTACATAGGTCTTTAGGATGAGGTATTATGTATTAGGTTAGTGCAAAAGTAATCGTGGTGTTGACATAATGTTTTAAAAATGGCGAAAGCCATGATTGCTTTTGCACCAACTTAATATATCTGCCTAGCAGTTAGTCAGTGATTACTGTTTTCTGCAGCCATTAAATGACTGAGGTTTCGATGTCCTCATGTACCTTTGTTTTTGTTTCTATTGTTGCATTTGGATTTTCTAAAAACTCTTTCATAAATAGATTCTGTCCCCTGCAGCTGCTTCAGCTGTAGTCCACTGTTAATAAGGAGGAGTCCTGTTGAGGTGGTGAAAAAGTGTGTGTATGGGATTGGGGTCGGGGAGAAAGGGTTTATAGTTCCCTGCTTAGTTTTCAGTCTTAGTGAGCCTGTGTCTCAGGCTTTGACCTTTGCAAGCACTTCTCAGCATTTTTTTTCCATTTTTTAAAAATGTTTCTCAGCTAATACAGAAAGACTTGAGTGAGAATTGCTTGGGTAATTTTCAACTCCCAATCCAGTAATTTTAGTGATGTATATTTCCTTGTTGAGTAATATTTTGTTGTGGGAATTCCCTAGGCCTTTTTAAAAATAGCTATTTTCCACCTGGCTATAATTCAAAATAGTTATAAGGGGCTTTTTCTCTGATTTTACTGTGAGAAGGTAGTGGGTCTCCTGGATGCACAAGTCATGAAAATGGGTGGCCCACTATAGGCCTGATCCCCAGGAGTTTTTAGTTCTCAAGTTTGTCCACACGTATCTCCACTAACGTGATAAAAATCATCATTTAAGTGTTTCCATCAAGAACTGGCTGCAGTGGTTTCTCACAGATCAGATAAGTTGATGTGCGTTCTCTGTATCTGCTTGTCTCTGCAGTTTTCAGTGATTTGTTCTGACTTCACTTCTCTGATGGACCAAAGAAAAGTTGAGCTTGAGTTTGTTCAGTGTTTATCTTGTTGCAAGGACCTAATTCTTTTTTACCTTTGTTATTTTTATTCATAGTCAATTCCTCCAAGGATATGTCACATAACGAAACAGAGGCAATGTTTTGCTTCTACAAACTAAATGTATGGTTATGGTTAAACAAGGAACAGAAGAAACAAAGAAGAACAGTCAAACACTCTCCCCATTTTATAGAGAAAATTGCATTGCACCTTCTCTTGCTACTTAACTCTATGATTTCAGGATAGGAAAGTACGGGGTCAAACAGAGCTGCCCCAGGGAAACCCAATGTCACCTCCATTTAGCTGAAAATAAGTGTTTATAATATTTCTTTCTGATTGTCAGTCATTTTTCTCACCTTGGCAGATCTGGATCACATCTACAACTTAAAAAGCTGGAAAATGTAGTTTTCAGAGTTGTAGCTTCTTTACTATAGGTATACTTATTTTAAAAAGTGTTACTATTAGAGCTGAGAGAGCCATTTCAAAGTATCAGCCATAAAATAAATTATTATTTTAAACTTTCATTAAGGGTTCTGTTTTAATGGTTCATGCTTATTTTTTCTAAAATAAAGCCCTTATAGTCCTTTCTCTAATTGATTCTCCTTGAATAATATGTAGTTTTACTAAAGTGATCGTAGAGTTGTTATTTGTGCATTCATGCTTACAAATTTTATGGTAAGTGTTCTTACGTAGTCACTGGAGTCATTCTTGGTTGATTATGTTTCCTTCCCAGATGTATCTGCAAAATTAAAAAAAAAAAACTGAAACAAAAACATATCTATCATTAGTTGGATGAAACTCAGACAGAAAATTCAGGAGCTGTTTGCAGACATGTATTCTGCCATGTGAGAAAAGACATTCTGCCAAATGTAAGAATAGAGTCCACACACAATGAAAAACAGGAAAGACAGGGTCCTTACAGCTTTAGAAATACATTCTGGTTGATCTTCAAATCTGTTGGTTTCAGAGTATTCTTATAATAACCAGAATGCTTGGCAGGATCCATTCCTAAAAGAAAAATAGTTCAGACAATAAATTACATAACAGTTTCCTGGTCACTAAAGAGTCACCCAATAGACTCATCACAATGAGTCAACTTCGCTTCATCTGATTCAGGAAGGGTTCCTATCACATTAAACCAAAGTAACCTGACCACTTTGTAAGCAAAAAGGTGCCAACTATCATAGTTACTCATAACCATGCTAATTTAACTTAAAAATTGCTAAAATACTAGTTCTGACTCATTTTGAATTTCAAAATATATTCTTTAATATCACTAAGAAAAATATCTACTATACACAGAGAGAATTATTTATCTATAAATAACTAATGATCATTCCACTTAATGTAATGAGGTAGCCCAAATAAAATGTAATGAATATGTTTCAGCATATATACAACAATTACCTTAAAATATGTATTAAGTAGTTGTATTAGTCCATTTTCATGTTGCTGACAAAGGCATACCCGAGACTGGGAAGAAAAAGAGGTTTAATTGGACCTACAGTTCCACATGGCTAGAGAAGTCTCAGAATCACGATGGGAGGCAAAAGGCACTCCCTAAATGACACCAATAAGAGAACATGAGGAAGATGCAAAAGTATAAACCCCTGATAAAAAGACTTATTCACTACCATGAGAACAGTATGGGTAAAACTGCCCCCATGATTCAAATTATCTCCCACCGGGATCCCTCCCACAACATGTGGGAATTATGGGAGTACAATTCAAGATGAGATTTGGATGGGGATAGAGAGCCAAACTATATAATTCCACTCCTGTCCCCTCCAAAACTCATGTCCTCAAATTTCAAAACCAATCATGCCTTCTCAACAGTCCCCCAAAGTCTTAACTCATTTCAGCATTAACCCAAAAGTCCACAGTTCAAAGTATCATCTGAGATAAGGCAAGTCCCTTCCACCTGTGAGCATTAAAATCAAAAGCAAGCTAGTTACTTCGTAGATACTATGGGGGTACAGCTATTAGGTAAATGCAGCTGTTCCAAATGGGAGAAATTGGACACAATAAAGGGGTTAACAGGGCCCATGCAAGTCTAAAATCCAATGGGGCAGTCAAATTTTAAAGCTCTGAAATGATCCCCCTGATTCCTTTTCTCACATCTATGTAATGCTGATGCAAGAGGTAGGTTCCCTTGGTCTTAGGCAAATCTGCTCTGTGGCTTTGCAGGGTACAGCCTCCCGCCTGACTGCTTTCACAAGTTGGCATTGAGTGTTTGTGACTTTTCCAGGTACATAATGCAAGCTGAAGATGAATCTACCATTCTGGTGTCTGGAGCACTGTGGCCCTCTTCTCACAGGTACACTAGGCAGTGCCCCATAAGGACTCTGTGTGGAGACTCCAACCCCACATTTCCCTTCTGCACTACCCTAGCAGAGGTTGTCCATGAGAGCTCTGCCCCTGCAGCAAACTTCTGCCTAGGCATCCAGGTGTTTCCACACATCCTCTGAAATCCAGGTGGAGGTTCCCACATCCCAATTCTTGACATCTGTGCACATGCAGGCTCAACACAACATGGAAGCTGCCAAGGCTTCAGGCTTTCACCCTCTAAAGCCATGGCCCTAGCTCTTTGTTGTCCCCTTTCAGCCATGGCAGGAGTCGCTGGGATGCAGGGCACCAAATTCCTACACTGCACACAGCATGGGGACTCTGAGCCCTGCCCCCAAAACCATTTTGTCCTCCTAGACCTCTGGGTCTGTGATGGGAGGGGGCTGCTGCAAAGGACTCTGACATACCCTGGAGACATTTTCCTCATTGTTTTGGGGAATAATATTCAGCTCCCCATTACTTATGCAAATTTCTGCAGCCAGCTTGAATTTCTTCTCAGAAAATGGGATTTTCTTTTCTATCTCATTGTTGGTCTGCAGATTTTCTGAACTTTTATTCTTGGCTTCTTTTTTAAAACTGAATGTCTTTAACAGCACCCAGGTCACCTCTTGAATGCTTTGCTGCTTAGAAATTTATTCCATCAGACACCCTAAATCATCTCTCTCAAGTTCAAAGTTTCACAAATCTCTAAGGCAGGGGCAAAATGCCACGAATCTTTTTGCTAAAATATAACAAGAATCACCCTTGCTCCAGTTCCCAACAAGTTTTTCGTCTCCATCTGATACCACCTCAGCCTGGATTTCATTGTCCGTATCATTATCAGTATTTTTGTCAAAGTCATTCAACAAGTCTCTAGGAACTTCCAAACTTTCACACATTTTCCTTTCTTCTTCTGAGCTCTTCAAACTGTTTCAAACTCTTCTTGCTACCTAGTTCCAAAGTCGCTTCCACATTTTCAGGTATATTTTCAGCAACACCCCGCTCCTGGTACCAACATACTATATTAGTCCATTTTCACACTGCTGATAAAGACATACCCAAGACTGGGAAGAAAAAGAGGTTTAATTGGACTTACAGTTCCACATGGCTGTGGAGGTCTGAAAATCATGGCAGGAGGTGAAAGACATGCCTTACATGGTGGCAGTAAAAGAAAACAAGGAAGATGCAAAAGTGTAAACCCCTGATAAAACTATGAGATCTCATGAGACTTATTTACTACCACAAGAACAGTATGGAGTAAACCATTCCCATGATTTAAATTATCTCCTACCAGGTCCCTCCCACAATATGTGGGAATTATGGGAGTACAATTCAAGATGAGATTTGTCTGAGGACACAGGGTCAAATCCTATCAGTAATCATGATAAAGAATATCAAAATTAGAAACCACCTAGGGAAAACTTTTAAAATATATTCTGAAGGAAAAATACAACCTGGGCAGTGCAAAGATGGAGGGCAGACAGATGCTGCTGCCATGGTGTAGGAGATGAGGTTGAGGTTCTTGTGGCAGTGGGAACCAAAGTGGAGCCAAGACTAAGTCCATGGCAGGCATCATCTCCCTGAATTTCAGGTGCCACGATCTCTGGGACTACAATCATGTCTGTGGCAACTGGAGACAAAGCTGAGAGAACAAAAGGTGTCTGAGGTCTTATCTTTAAACTACTTCCAGAGCTTCTGTCAGACCCTATTGCAATATGCAAGCAGCAAAAATGCATGAGAGCATATTGTGTATCATCAGGAGGTATATCATCTTGTCATCCAAAGCTTTGCCAGTGCATGTCCATATTTAACTAAGGAATGTGAAGATGTCCGCTTACTGCTCAGCAGATTAGTACTGAGTTATTTTTAATTATTGCTTTCAGTGTCTGAAAATTAACTGTCGTATAAAGTCTGGGTGCTGTTTCTCTAATGTCTATAGTAGTCACATGATGAATGACTGCAATCTGAGAACAATAACCTACAAATATTGGTTCATGTTTCCAAGGAAAGGATGTGGTAAAAAAAAAAAAAATTTTTTTTTCTTAAAATTCTGTCTCAACAGTCAGTAGAAACAGAGGAAAGACTATCCTGCAGGTCTTTTGGTTGGTGAAACACACTTTGAGAAATGCCTGGTTTAGAGGAAAGAACAATACTGTCTTTAAAATCCTTGTCAATAAATTGATTACACAGGAAAGCCCTTCCTTTCTGCAAATACAAATAAAACATTTCTTGAAATGTAACTACATTCCCCAGGCTACTGCTTTATTAAAACTATGTGCAGAATCTAGAAAATTTCAAATGTGTCATTTTTTCAGCAAGCCTTTGTAACATGATTATGTTCCATGCCTCCTAATGAATATGATATTAAGGAGATTGCAAGGATCAACTGCAAGAAAGACATCATAGACATCACATGTAACCTGGAATCTGAGAGTTGGGATTATAGAGGCTTTGTTCTGCGTGCTACTTACCTTACCCAGCAGCTCCAAACTGCAAGTGTGTATTGTTCTTAGGAACTGACTTTTTTGGAGTACACTGCAAAGAGAATCAACCCTTCTTTAGATATTTTTTTGGAGTGCTGTTGCCAGTTTGGTGTTGTAGCTAAAACACAGCATCATTTATTTTGCCTCAGTAGATTTATACAAACTGAAGCACAAGATGCTGGTCTTGGGATGTCGATTTTACTGCATCTCAGAGCTCTTCAACTCATATCAAGTAAGAATGAGGAAATGAAGGCATTAGTTAGTAAAACAATTGCCTGTTTTTTACCAGAATATTTAGACATTAGATGATCTTGTCAGCTTACAGAATTCTTAATTAAATCCAGTTTGGATGGATTTAATATGTTAGAAAAACTATTTGCAACCAGATTTAAAAAAAAACTGATGAAGAAAATGGCTAAGAAATGTCTATTAATGCCACACATGTTTTAGAGTTACTTCTTAGTGCTGATGATGAAGGTAAGGAAGATAAACAATATAGAAGATATTTGACAGATCAGCATAAGAAAAGAAAAAAGAAAGAAGGAAAGAACCAAAAAACCCATTGGTACTTCTGAAAGTTATCAGAGGTGACTTTAGTACCTTGCACAGTTGGAGGCTAACCTTTTTTTTCTGTGACCTTCAATGATGCAAATATGAATTTGTGACCAGAGAGGCTTTGTTAATGCATTAACTTTAAAATCATACTTATTCAAAAGAAAAAGTATTAACTTCACCATTCTAATATCATATTTGCCAAAATCATTTATTGCAAAATTATACCTTAGAATTTATTATAAAAATAGGCATCAAGTTGAATTTTTCAGAGCAACTCACAAACTATTAGATGATAAAAAATGTGATCACAACATGCTTAGTAGATAGGATAATAGGTAATTATTCTGCAGAACTTGGAGGTAATCGCACTGGTAAATCTGAGAAATCACACTGCCATTCTAGAAAGGGTAAATGCAATTAAGAAACAGGACAATTGCCAACGTGAACAAAGGCTGAAAAGCAGCCACACCATTGTTTAGGTAGAATAGTCTGTGTATTTATGGGAATGTACAATATCTATGTCAGCAGCATTGGCTGAGTCCATTCGCTTTCCAGTTGGCTTAATGATTGAGTTTTTCTCTTTATTAAAAAAAAAATGAAACTGTACTCATTTGGCACTAATTAATACATCAAAATATACCAGGGCTTTGTTTTTCAAATTAAGTGTGCATGATTGTACCTGGAACAAATATTAAGGTCTCAAGAGTGTGAGGGCTAGGGAAAGAGACATGGAGGCCATTTTTACTTGACTTGAATATGCACTTGAGGGTGCTTTGTGAAACTTATTGTACACTGAAGCATCTGATACTTTTTCAGTTGAGTTTTAATAGATTACAATTTTTTTATCTCCCAGTGAAAAGAACAAGAAAATAACACATGGATGGTAGTAAAATATTCAGCTGAATACATTTTCACTACACACCTCTATCAGTGTGCAAAATGTTTTGCAAAATGGTATGCAAAATATTTTACTAATGCACCAAAATGCATTTTGGTATGCACTAAAATGTTTTACTAATAGAGGGATTTATTGAAAACCTAGTAATTTTTAAACATAATGATGTAAAAATCAACAAAAATGAAGAGATATTCTTTGTAGAAGCTTAGTTTTAGAGCATCAAAGACAGAGAAGGAAAACTTAAGCAGTTGAATGCTAAAGCCAAGCATCCCTTTGTGTCAGTCATTTAGATCTAGGGAAGGTCATTCCTTGCGGTAAAGTTGGGGAAAACTGAGATCCATTTTACCCATGTGCTACAGAGGTTTTTAGCATAGGCACCACATACCGGTTATAAAACAAATCAGAAATACTTCACTATCAGCATATTATACATGTACTTGCAATTCTTTACTTATAAATCCTGAGCAATGTAAAGGTAGAAGAATAAGAATATTGATAGGCTAAGTGGTGGATGGTTATGTGAACACAAACACTTGAGTGAAACCTAGAAATCCTGGGTTTCTAGTAACATAGAGACCTAAGTGATTCCATTATTGTTACGATTTACTGATCACAAGATCATATTATATGGATGAAGACACATTTTACCTTATTAATATTATGTTAATACTAAAACTACAGTCATGTCCATGATAATAGAACTTTTCAAAGACAGTCACAAGACAAATATAAGAAAGTTATGTTTGTGCATCTGTGTCATAAATATTATGAATATTTATACACTTTTCTGCTCCTTATTAAGTGATTACACCTATAAATATAACAATATTATTCAAATTATGAAAATGATTTTAACAGAGTATTACTAGAAAAACTGAAGTTATTCAGGTATTATTCTTATCTTAATATCATTTGGAATTACTATTTATTAATTGATACACCTAAAATTTTACTGAATATCAAACCTGTTTTTCATATCTGCAAATGCTTCAATCTTTTGTCAATCAATTATTTTGCATACATACCTTGGAAATTAGTTCAACAATGATGTTTAGACATTATTGTTGATTGTGAGATATTCTGGTTCAGTGAAACATTTTATTAGCAGACACATATCAAACACTAAGGTGTGGTAACAGCTTCTGGTTTACTGATGAAATTATCTCATTTTTAAAGTAATATGTGTCCATTTATTCTACTTCCTTAAATATACAGCTAAGTACCCCCTTCTAACCCTGTTTTATATTAAAATAAATTTTATAATTTGCATGAATACCTTCCACTTTCACTTCAAACTGGCTATATGGAGGTCAATTCAAGAAGTAACTAACTTCGTAGGAAATTTAACCTAAAATATTTTTCTATGGAATTGTCAATTATAGTTTATTTTTTAAATGTACTTATAGTAATATATAGCAATATCTGTGTATATATCTCTGTACAAATGGTCACTGAGCTTATTACAGTTAGGACACAACTGATAAAACAATTACAGAAATAGGTAAAATCTAAACATTGTTAAGGAAATTGGCTTTGATGGTTTTCTGTTTATTGTTCTCATTCATAGACCTGATGTTATATGTAAGTAGTCACGATCTACATTTTCTTTATATGGGTGGAACTTAAGGAATGCACAAGTAAAAGAGGCAGATAAATTTATATTCATATAGATTTATTAATATATGTCTTTTTCTATAGTGAATTTCCCTTGCATTAACTCTTATGTATTGTATTTAGAGATAGGGTTGTCACTCTGCTATGTAGTCTAGGCTCAAACTCCTGAACTCAAGTGATTCTCCTGCCTCAGCCTCCCAAGTAGCTGAGACTACACCCTATAACACTGTGTCCCAGCTTGCATTAATTCTTTTGTAATAGATTAAAAATTTATTTGAAGGAAACATAAGGTTACTTGAAAGTTAAATCCCATTGCTGGAACTAGCACAGTCTCCCAGTTCCCTCTGAAGCAGAAACACTGAGAATGAAATTTACTTAAGGTACAGATGGATACTTTGTGATTAGAAAAATGTAGATAGTTCTACTTTACACCACAGGAAGTTACATATTGAAAATAAAATTATGGAGGAAATAGATCTAATTTTGCATCTTAAATGCCCAGCAAACATATATCCTGACATTTACTAAGTGCTCCATTTGATGATTTAATGAACAAATATATAATAAATAATAAATGGGTACATATAAACGGACCCATGGATTTAAATATTCTGTTATCCAAAAAATAAATAAAATGTATTCATCTAATCATTCTGACCATTATTTTTTTCACTTACCAAGCTTTCGCCTAAAACTTAAAGTGCATATATAAGTAAATTGACATTTTTTATTAATGCTATTCCTATTATTTCCACAACTGCTGGCAATTGTGCTGTTCATTTTAGTACAGCATGTCATGATATTGTACTAGAATGATCACAGTGACTTTTTTGGCTTTGCTGAAATACAGACATTTGTTCTTTTGGGATAGAGCTGTATGCTAATATTATTCTATGAATCAGCTTGACAGCATTTTATATCACTCTAAACAGAAATGACTTTCCTTTGCTTATTTAATCATGCTACCTTTCAGATCCCATGCTAAGGGCTCATTCATTCTAAAAGCCATTAGAAAAGAACTACCTGCATTAACAACAACAAATACTATAGACAAATGATAATGTGTTGTTAAATTTCATTATACCAAAGAGCACTGTATTTTCTTAAATCAATTACAGTATTATTTTCGTAATTTTGAAATTGAGCCTTGAAGTGTACTATATTTCTTTTTAAATGATATAAATATACTTAAGCTATAATTCTGATATTAAAGTAAAATAATTGCTTAATAAAATGGCTTAACTTAATACATGTGGTCATATTTTATTGATTTTATTATTTTAAATTTCCCTCTTTTGCCAGTTTACTAATACTCATTTCTATTATAAACTATAAAGCTATTATATTTTATTCTTTGTAGGTAGGTTGGGGACTGCTGTCAATTAGCACATTTATTTAGATCGTACGATGGGAAGAGCACTCTGCAAATGTTGGCTGGCATATAGTGAAATGAAAGACAGGAAAACTATAATCAGGAAGTGTGGTGTGTTGTACTGGATGAGCCCCAGCAAATGCATTCTTCACAGTTGACATAAGACATAGTTTGACTGCAGCCCTGCTAGTAATTAGAGATAATTTAGTTTGGCAATCCATATTGTAAATGAATAATTAAATATGTTTTACTTACAATTTTATTAATAATATAAAGTATATTACTTATTATTTCATCAACATATTGATTACATGTTAATAACTTTCAAGACTTAGGCCTTTAATATGTCATTAACATATTGAATCTTTGAAAACATTTCCTCCCTATTGTTAATATACTTTCTGATAATTATACTACAAGGAATGGCTAAAGCCCTTCTATTTTGTTGCTGAGAAGAAACCAATGATTGAGACATTAATACTGTTTTGACCATTAGAGAAAAGATAATAGCTCAGAAAATGAATAGTCTAACACAGGCAAAACGTACGTTTTGTGAAGAGGACAGTTTGCAATACTTCATTCACTTTAGTGAATTTAATTCTTACTAAGAATGATAGAATTTAGAGAGAAAATAGGAAAATGATGCCAAAATAAACAAAATTTCTTGATAATATTCATATCTAATTGTATAAGATAAGCACTTTTTAAGTCACACTGGAATCGCATAAACATTTAAAATAGCAGTTTATTATGCTAATCCATTTTCAAAACTTTAATTTTAAAAGACAATGGGTGGCTAACATATGAAAATAAATCACAAGAATATATTTAGGATGAGAAAAGCAAGTGTAGATACAGGCATTCTGATTATTAAGAAATAGTATGCTGTACTGAAAGAGCATAAGAGAATTACAGGAGAGAGTCCAAAGGTGTAAGTTTAATAAGAAAAAAATTAAACCGTTTAAAGATATATAGAAAATTATGAATTTTATCTTTTCAGCTTCCCAGGCTGCTACCAGTCTAACACCCTGGATATGTTTATTTCTTCTAAATATAGATCTTAATAAAGTCCCAGTTATGGATAAATACAGACACATAGGTAATCCTACCATACCTATTGACATATATTGTGATGTACTTGTGCACACATATGTATGTAAATTCTGTGTTAATCAAACAAGCATGGCTCACAGACCATTATGAAGAAATATTATTCTTATTCTCATGATCACTTAAAATGTATAATCTGTGAACAAATTTTTTGTGTTTTTCCCCCTCATCTCCTGGATGAAACTGTGATCATATTTTTAGTCACACTAAGGGGTTAAAAATTACTATGTCTATTTAAATGACCAAACATAATGATGATCACAATATCCAAATTGAGGTATGATCCAAGTTGAATTTGAAATACATGAATTATCTTTATTCCCTTAGCTTATAATTTTTATTTAAAGGAAGACCATAGTTGAAATCACTGGTGAATTTTAAGCTTCCTTTGTCTTCTGTGACACCTTAACTTTTCTACTTTTATATTCTGACTCTGGAAGATGAAAGCAAGATATGAAACATTTTGCCCATTAGAAACCACTATTCCCTAGACTTGGCCTGTGTTTGATATTCTCTTTTTCCTCTACCAGCTGTCTTACCTTGGATTCTCGAAATGAGCTAATGAATCTCAACCATAACTTGAAATGATTTCTGTACTCCTAAGCATTACCTTGCCCACCACCAGCTGTCTTGGGTTGAAGTCTGATTGCCTCTCAGGACAGGACCAAGAGTAATCTGCTACAATCTCTTCCTTTTCATATGGCAAACAGAAAACATATATCCTTTGCCTAATGGACTTGGAGTGGTCAGACCTGTCGCAATAAATTCTCCTTTCATTAGCCCTTTTCATCTTGACCATTTTTCACACAAATATATGCAAATTTACTTGTTTGATTTTAGCAGCAGCACATCATACCATTCTGGAATGCAATGTATTTATGAAATTTTTGCCATTGATGGATATTAGGTTGTTTCCAGTTGTTTGACATTGCAATTACAAACAATGCTAAGCTGAAATTCCTTAAACACTTGAATATTACTTCTGTTGAAAAAATATTTAGGAGTTGAACTTATGAAATCTGTGGTTTAAAAATTTTGAATAAGTCAAATTTAGACATTTTTCTTTCAAAAACATGTATAACACTTCCACTTTCTAGCAACAGTACAATAGAATACTGCTGTTTTGCGTAGATATTTATAAAGACCATTAGCCCACAGTTTTCTTCTTTTTGTGCATTCTTTCTTTGAAGTTTTGTTGTTTTCCATGTTTGCTTCATAAAAATAATTTTCTATTCATTTTCTTCTGTAATATGTAATATTTTAAACACACCACAAATTGATATTTCTTAATAGTTAAAATAAGTTACTTATGAAACGAGAAGGTAGAAAAGAAATTATTGTTGTTTTATAGAACCCACTTAAAGAGTTATTAGATCTTTTTTAATTTGATAGGATCACAGGCAATTAATATACAGAAAAAAAGAGTAATTTTCCTCTCTTGATTATTATTCTCTATGACTTAACTTTCTGTGATGATTACTGTTATTTGAATTCTGAGCTTTTAGTCTTATTTATCCTAGATATTAGCAGAAAAATATGTATGAGTAAAATTTGAAGATATCACTGTGCGTACAAGTGCAATACCCTCTACCTACTTTATTTCCTGAATTGATTAAATTTGGCCCTAGAAAACATAAAGCATAGAGAGGAGAAACACAAATTAATGTAAATATGTATATAACTATGCCAGAAGTCATCCAAATTTATGAAGCATACTAGAATTACATTTTAATTTACAAGTTGTACAGTTATTTTTATTTGTTATTTTCATATGCTGTAGATAAATACTATATACCCTAAATATCAGATAATATCAGAAAGAAGAATTCTCTTTGTAATTTTGTTTAAAGCTAAATAATTATAAAAAAATGTATGATTTAGAATCAATGGCATACTTCTTCCTTATTATTGTTCTAGTAAAATGTATGCATAGAAAAATATTTCCATGTATCTATAACAATTATATGATCTTTTGAATGCTATATTTTTTTATTTCTATAAATGATATGATTCTAGAGCTCCTTGTTATTCATTTAACACAACTTATTAAAATAAGTATCATATGTGAAGCATTTACAATATTTCATTATATATTATGTTTACATATGTTTATCTTCTTTTAAATAACCTGCATTATTAGAATAAAAATATCACATTTGGTTAATTTTATATTTACTGTTTGATAAACACAATTCATAATATATGCCCAAAGAATGTCCAATAACTCATTTAAACTTGAATTACCTTATAATAATAATACAATTTTACATCACTGTTGCATTAGATACACAGTTCTTTGAAGGAAGTAGAATGGGTTAAATAAAATAATAATTTTAGAGGTAAAGAAATACTCCATCAGAGAAAGTTGGTTTCCTAACGTTATGAAAGTGGCTAGCCATACAATCTTGTGGAAACAGGCAATATTACCAAAATTTTAAATAAATGTTCCCAGGAATGGGAGTTTTGGGGGATTACTTGAGAATGAGATATTTGGATGGAGGGAAGTGTCCCTGCTCCATTGGTACAACAGGTAGATAGATGGTCAATCACATCTTTTCATAATTGGAAGTTTTAATAATAGACTGCAAGGTATTTAACAATTTTCACTGAAAGATAGTATCTATTGTCTTTCTTCTTGAACCTGGGTGGGTTTATGACTGCTTCAAGTAATAGGATGCAACAAAAGTGACATTATGTGACTTCTGAGGCTAGGTCAGTAAGTCATGTATTTTCTACCCTGATCTGTGATATGATTGCTCTCCAATCCCCATGTTGTCATGAAAGAAGTCTCATCACTGAGACCTCCAAGCATTGACGAAGTCAAAGCCAAAACCACACAGTCCTTCTAGTAGACAATTATCAGTTGAATCTAGATATTGAGTCATTATAGCTACCTCATGGTTGCCTACACAAAGCTAAATCAGCCCCAGATAAATGGATTGGATGTTGAGACAGATGACACTACGCATACACCCTGTGAAATTGAAATATTTATCACTCACATAATGAGGCTGCCTAGGCAGAACAGGGCAGTCACCCAAATTGCTCCATTTGGATTGAGCAAAGAGGGAGGTGAGTGGCTCTGATTTTATTGTGATTAGCGGCTAGGGCATGGGCCAGACTTGTTGGAACTTTCTTAAAGCTCCAAAGAAGGGATTATATGTGCTTTCTTATCAACTTGCCCAGATTTGGGACAAAAAGAGATAAGAGAGGCATAGAGCATAAAAGCTGTGTCAGTAATCAAACATCAAAAACAGAATCAGTCACTTTATTACACCACCAAAGTAAAAAAAAAAAAAAAAAAAAAAAGGTTTAAGTGTTCTAGACCCCAGACATTTGGGTCACCTGTAGCAATTCAAGTTTCCTAGCTGACATCCTACAATCACAGAGAAGAGACTAGTCATATCCTCTGTATTCTTTTGGAAATTCTGAATCCCAAATTCCATGTACTTAAAAAATATGTTCTATTTTGTGCCACTAAGTTTGTTTGTGTTCTGTTATGAAGCAACAGATAACAGTGAATACCATGAGGTCAAGGGCTCTGAAGTTCAAGAAGCTGACTTTTCCCAGATACTCATATACAATTATACCGACATGTTTTTTGCTTGATACTGACCCAAGATTTTTGTGTCCCCTTATAAAACGTTATGCTCTATGCTCACCTCCTCCAAAGGGAGTCACTAGAGGAGAATGAATCCCTCTGCTGCATAATTCCACAGTACCCATTCAGGTCCCTGACTACACGTGTATTTTGGCAGAACATATAAAAGGGGTACTCGTGTGTACTGACTCTTCTTCCAGTAAACTTGAACACTACCAAGGAAAGCTCCTGGTGTCTTCCTAAGGACCACTGCACAGTAAGTTTTCAAGCTTGGGCTGTTTCTCTATTGCACAGTCCTCTTTAAAAATATCAAAATGATTTCATTATTTATTATACACCATTAATGCTTAATATTATATTTATATATAAATGAGTAAAAAATAGTTTAAAATAGTCTTAGCAATTTTAATGACAAGTCAACATAAGCTACTGGGGTTTGCAAATATTTTATCTTTTCTGTTGCCATAGCAATTGCTATAAGTATACGAATGTTTACAGTAAATCTACTAATGTCATGAATCAGTGGAACAGAGTATAAAATCTTACACATGTAATATTTTACAACTTCAAAAATAATGTTTGAAGTGAGAATAATATCTTCTGTATGCAAATTTATGCAATAATTTTATAAGATACTTGTTTAAGGGGTATATTTACCTAATGTATGGTAATACTATAAGCTTATTACTTGAAAAGGTATATAATTAATAAAAGTTCTTCAGATCTAAATTTTTTACCTCATTTTGTTAGGTATCAATAAAAATAATACCGGTGAAAATGTTAAAACTTTTTTTGGCAGTTTGGAAGTAAACAATACTTTTCTACATTCTCACCATGAGAAAAGGATACGTTGGTGGAGGTGATGGATATGTTAATTAGCTTAATAGAATCTTTCTACAATGTACACATAAGTTAAAGTATCATATTGTATCCTATAAATATATACAATTTTTATTTGTCAATTTAAAATATAAGGAAATTAAAAAGAAATAAAATAAAAATGTAAAATAAAAAATAGAAAAATAAAGTACAAATGTAATAGTACAGGAATTGGATCACCTTAACCCTATGGTATAAATAGAATATGCAATTAGGTTAACTCTAAATAATAAGAAATGAATTACTTTATTACAAAATGAAATAAAAATACAAACTTATTTTATTCACCTTTTAATAGTGACTATTCAGGACAGCAATAGACAAAGGTACATCATAAATAAACAAAAATTTCAATTTTATTAAAGAATATTTATAATATTTAAGAAATATTATAATAGCTGTTGGCCGAACATTTTTTGTTAACAATAAGTGTATTTTTACAAATCTAGAAATTTTTGAGGAATGCAACTAATTTTGTCAAATTTAAAGCATGTTTAATCTCCTGGCTTCAATACATGTTACTGGATATGAAAACAAATAAGGAGTTTACTTTTGCAAAGTTTTAAATATTATTCTAGTTCATGTCTCTTTTGTGAAAGATGAGCATTCATATTATACTAGCTCTCTCTGAACTGACATTCTGTAAATATATTCAGTGAGGATAAAGTCACTAGGAAATGCAAACTGTGTTCAATTTACACATACTTGATACATTTTAATCACTATTTATCATTATGTATCACTTAAAAATCCCATGGCAGACAGTAATGCCTTTAATAAGTTGAGAAAATCATAACAAAATAATATGGTAAATTAGTTATTAAAGGAAATGTGATCAATACTTGTTAACTTTTTTTTTTTTTTTTTTTTTTTTTTTGAGACGGAGTCTCGCTGTGTCTCCCAGGCTGGAGTGCAGTGGCGTGATCTCGGCTCACTGCAAGCTCCGCCTCCCGGGTTCACGCCATTCTCCCGCCTCAGCCTCCCAAGTAGCTGAGACTACAGGCGCCCGCCACCACGCCCGGCTAGTTTTTTGTATTTTTAGTAGAGACGGGGTTTCACCATGTTAGCCAGGATAGTCTCGATCTCCTGACCTCGTGATGCACCCGCCTCGGCCTCCCAAAGTGCTGGGATTACAGGCTTGAGCCACCGCGCCCGGCCATCTTGTTAACTTTTAAATCTCCTAATTAAGTATAGCCTGTTTGTTTTTCTAAGTGACCTAATTTTGGTGTTTATTTTAAAAGCAGAAAAACAGTTTTCTAAAATCAATTTAAGCATAAACTTTCCCAGAACAAGCTATGAATCTAAACCATGGCTGGCTAATAATTGCATCAAAGTGTTAATGTAGAGAAGTAAATTATAATTTTAAAAGACAGTTCTCACAAAATTTAAAAAGAACCAGGAACTCACACTACATGGCTATAATATTATGAATTTCTGTTTCTATCCATGGTGAAAAAGATATACATAGAGAGGATCTAGAAACAAAAATCTTAAAGTTAATTCATTTTTGAGTATCTCTAAAGAGTTTAGTTACAAAATAAAAACACATACATTAAAATTTGGGGTTTGATAGTAATAATCCCTTTTTGATTAAGGCATTATATAGATTTCAAAACTTATTGATATTAAAATGTATTATTTTAAATGTGGTGCTATAGACAACTGATCATTTATACCATTTTAAAGATTTCATTTTGGGGAAAAAAAGAATAAAAAGAAAAGTTTATCAGTTATCACTTTATGTACCTCTATATTTGAAACATAGTTATTGGAATTTATTCCCATAGTCAGGTGTGCATAAATTCCCATACGCCCATAGAGTGTGCTCAGTTGATTCTTCCTTTTTTAAATATATTTTTGATGGATTCTTCACCTGGTAGCAATGTATTGCATATTTATGCATTTAATATGAAAGTATAAATATTGCATTTAATATGAAATACCTTACCCACTAATTCAATTTTAGTATGTTTGAAATGAAATAATGACATCAATTGTTTATGTGCATTACTTCATTTTTTAATATAAATATTTCAATATGTGAATAATTATTTGTATATACTTCTTTTAATTTGTGAAATGTTGATGTATTTGGGGTTGTGGGGATTATTCATTTAATCTTCTCTTAAATAGATCATCTAGTAAGATTAAGATATTTTGTTACAGAGATGAGATATAAAATAAGCTGAAAATATAAAAAGCAAGTCTGTTCCTGTGTTTCATTACATAAACACTTCTTTTACTTTTAATCATTATCTTTATTTAGAAGACTGTATGAAGTTTAGAGAATGTTAAAAACAAAAAATAATTGAATTACATTAAAATATTATAAATAATTCTGCATGTATGTATTTCTGTATCTATGCACCTTAGTACTTACAGCCACAGGCAAGATTGAATTGTTACTTATATCAACCTCATTGACTTCTATACTACAAATTATCAAGCACCTAGTTAGTCTTCAAATAAAATATTTTATTAACATCATAGAATTTAGAGCATGCAGAAAACATATTTGTTAAATAATCTATTATTTTAAAAGATAAAAGGGAAAAAAATAATGAGTTTTCCTAAAGTTAGATATAAATTATCTAACAGAACCAAGAGTCCATTGGCTTTGTTTGAGGTTTGATGCTTTCTTCCAGTAAGTCACTGATAACTCTATTTCATCTTACCTCATTCTATATTATATTGGGTACACTTAGTACTTTAATTTTTTAATCAATAATTAATATTATAATCCTACATTATGTTTCAAGAACTAAATAGCTATATAATGGTTAAGAACAATGAGAATAAATAGTATTTACTGAAAATCTATGGGGAATACATAGAAAATACCTTTGAATAGACAAAACTGTGGATTTCCCCCTCCCTGCGTGGCTATTCTTCACTTTTTTGCCTCTGAATGTAGTTTCTTTTCTCTGTTCTCTATTTTCTATTTTTCCCTGTATTAGTGATTTGTTCCTGGTCTCACTTGAGTTGTCAAAAAAAAGGGTTACCAAACCCTTGAGTTTAAATAGAAAAATGAAAAACTAATATAACCAATAAATCTTCTTCATTTCTCTCTTCAGTCAGTCCTTCACACAGACTTCCCATATACAGTGTGAGGTTAATATTCCATCATATTTTTTTATCTGTTCACCACTAAATAGGAAACAGCTTTAAGAAAAAGAAAAGTGGTCAAAGGACGTGAACAGACACTTTTCAAAAGTAGACACAAAAGTGGCCAGTAAGCATATGAAAAAATGTTCAACATCAGTAATCATTAGAGAAATGCAAATCAAAACCACAGTATGTCATCTCATCCCAGTTAGAATGGCTATTCTTGAAAAGTAAAAAAAAAAAAAAAAATACATATTGTCAAGTTTGTGGAGAAAAGGAAACATTTATACATTGCTAGTGGGAATGTAAATTAGCTGTTCAGTCATTTTGGAAAGCAGTGTGGTGATTTCTCGAAGAACATAAAATAGAAGTATCATTTGACCCAGCAACCTCATTACTGGGTATGCACCCAAAGGAACGTAAATCATCCTACCATAAAAACACATGCACACATATGGTCATCACAGTGGTATTCAAAGAAGCAAAGACACGGAATCAACCTAAATGAGTATCAGTGGTACACTGGAAAAAGAAAATGTGGCACATATACACTATGAAATACTTTGCAACTATAAAAAAAGAATAGATCATGTCATTTGCAGCAATATGGGTGGAGTTGGAGGCCATCATCCTAAGTGAATTCATACAGGAATGGAAAGCCAAATGCCACATGTTCTCACTTATAAGAGGGAACGAAGTATTGACTACAGATGGACACAAAGAAAAGAACAACAGACACTGGGGCCTATTTGAAAGCCGAGGGTGGGAAGGGGGGGAAATCAAAACACTACCTTCAAGTAGTATGCTTATTACTTGAGTGACTAAATCTGTACAACAAACCCTCGTGCCATGCAATTTAACTATATAGCAAACCTGCACATGTACCCCTGAATTGAAAATAAAAGTTAAAAAAAAAGAATTAGATTATCAAGTTTTATGCCAGAGAAATTTCAAATATAAACTAGAATCAATACATATTGTGAAAACTATTAATGAAGTAAATTATGTTTTAAATTTTAAAAAAATGAAGTATTTTTATCACAAAAATGTGGAATATATTTTTATTGGAAAAGGCATTGGCATATGTCACCTAAAAACAGTATACAATATTTTGAGATTATTTTTTAGCACATGAGTTATGAAAGACTCCAGCATATAGAATATTTTGATTTCTAAATTGGTAGCAATAGTAATAAAAAATTTCAATGTTGTATTTATAGGAAAAGATATATTTTTCTTATATGTAGCTTTGCTTTTTACGATTGTTAATAAATTAACAGTTTGTACTTAAAAAAAAAAAGAAAACAAATTACCTACTAGTAGAATAATTAAAAGTAGTTGAAAATCAGTGGATTAGATAAAATTAGTGAAACATCTACATTTACCATAACAAAAGCCATGCAGAAGAGAAGATGGTAGCTCCAGAAAATATACCAAATATTCTCATCAGAATTTTGTGTAAAATTAACATTAGATAAGTGTGTTAAAAACTGTGTTAATTCTGAAAAGCACTGTTTAAAAATAATTTCTAATGGGATTATGTTTGATTTAAAAATCAAAAGTGTATTAACTGATGGAATCATTGTAAAAAAAATTATAAATTTGCAATTACTTCAAATTTCTAAGCATCACATTTCCAATCTACTGATTTACTTTCCACCAAGGTTATTCAAACTTACTTGTAATTTCGTGTTGACTTTTGATGCCATCAAGTTGGAGTACCCCCTTTCCTCTCTGATTCTTACATATACAAAGATATTCTATGAAAAAAGAAAGTGAATCAAGAGCAGAAACAGCTATACTTCTAACTGATGAAGTAGATTTCAAGATAAAAACTATAAAAAGACACAAAGAAGATCATTATATAATCATAAAGGAGTCAATTTAGCAAGAGTATATAATAGTTGTAAATATATATGCACCCAACACTGGAGTACCCATATATAATATGTAAACGTTATTTAGAGTAAAAAGAAATGAACAAAGCCTCCAAGAAATATGGGACTATGTGAAAAGACCAAATCTACAGTTAATTGGTGTACCTGAAAGTGATGGGGAGAATGAAACAGAGTTAGAAAACACTCTGCAGGATATTATCCAGGAGAGCTTCCCCAACCTATAAAGGCAGGCCAACATTCAAATTCAGGAAATACGGAGAACACCACAAAGATACTCCCAGAGAAGAGCAGCCCCGAGACAAAGATTGTCAGATTCACCAAGGTTGAAATGAAGAAAAAAATGTTAAGGGCAGCCAGAGAGAAAGGCCGGGTTACCCACAAAGGGAAGCCCATCAGACTAAAAGTGGATCTCTCAGCAGAAACCTTACAAACCAGAGAGTGGGGGCCAATATTCAACATTCTTAAAGAAAGAATTTTCAACCCAGAATTTCATATCCAGCCAAACTAAGCTTCACAAGTGAAGGAGAAATAAAATCCTTTACAGACAAGCAAATGCTGGGAGATTTTGTCACCACCAGGCCTGCCTTACACAAGTTCCTGAAGGAAGCACGAAACATGGAAAGGAACAACCAGCACCAGCCACTGCAAAAAACATGCCAAATTGTAAAGACCATCGACGCTATGAAGAAACTGCATCAATTAATGGGCAAAATAACCCACTAACATCATAATGACAGGATCAAGTTCACACATAACAATATTCACCTTAAATGGAAATGGACTAAATGCCCCCAATTAAAAGACACAGACTGGCAAATTGGATAAAGAGTCAAGACCCATCAGTGTGCTGTATGGTATTCAGGAGACCCATCTCACATGCAGAGACACACATAGGCTCAAAATAAAGGGATTGAGTAAGATCTACCAAGCAATGGAAAGCAAAAAAAAGCAGGGATTGCAATCCTAGTCTCTAGTAAAACAGACTTTAAACCAACAAAGCTCAAAAGAGACAAAGGAGGCCATTACATATAGCTAAAGGGATCCATTCAACAAGAAGAGCTAACTATCCTAAATGTACATTTACTCAATACAGGAGCACCCAGATTCATAAAGCAAGTCCTTATAGACCTACAAAGAGACTTAGACTCCCACACAATAATAATGGAAGACTTTAACACCCCACTGTCAATATTAGACAGATCAAAGAGACAGAAGGTTAACAAGGATATCCAGGACTTGAAATCAGCTCTGAACTAAGTGGACCTAATAGATCTTTACAGAACTCTCCACCCCGAATCAACAGAATATACATTCTTCTCAGTACCATATAGCACTTATTCTGAAATTGACCACATAAATAGAATTAAAACACTCCTCAGCAAATGTAAAAGAACAGAAATCACAACAAACTGTCTCTCAGACAGCAGTGCAATCAAATTAGAACACAGGATTAATAAACTCACTCAAAACCGCACAACTAAATGGAAACTGAACAACCTGCTCCTGAATGACTACTGGGTAAATAATTAAATTAAGACAGAAATAAAGATGTTCTTTGAAACCAATGAGAACAAAGACACAACATACCAGAATCTCTGGGATACACTTAAAGCCGTATGTAAAGGGAAATTTATAGCACTAAATGCTCACAAGAGAAAACAGGAAAGATCTAAAATTGACACCCTAACATCACAATTAAAAGAGCTAGAGAAGTAAGAGCAAACAAATTCAAAAGCTAGCAGAAGGGAAGAAATAACCAAGATCAGAGCAGAACTGAAGGAGATACAGAGACACAAAAAACCCTTCAAATCATCAGTGAATCCAGGAGCTGTTTTTTGTTTGTTTGTTTGTTTGTTTGTTTGTTTTTTAAGATCAACAAAATAGATAGATCTCTAGCAAGACTAATAAAGAAGAAAAAAGAGAAGAATCAAATAGATGCAATAAAAAATGATAAAAGGGATATTACCACCGATTCCAAAGAAATACAAACTACTATCAGAGAATACTATAAACACCTCTACGCAAATAAACTAGAAAAGCCTAAAAGAAATGGATAAATTTCTGGACACATACACCCTCCCAAGACTAAACCAGGAAGATGAATCTCTGAATAGATAATAGAAGCTTCCGAAATTGAGGCAATAATTAATAGCCTACCAACCAAAAAAAGTCCAGGACCAGATAGATTCACAGCCTAATTCTACTGAGGTACAAAGAGGAGCTGCTACCATTTCTTCTGAAACTATTCCAATGAATAGAAAAAGAGGAAATCCTCCCTAACTCATTTTAAGAGGCTAGCATCATCCTGATGTCAAAGCCTGGCAGAGACACAACAACAAAGAGAATTTTAGACCAATATCCCTGATGAACAACAACGTGAATATCCTCAATAAAATGCTGTCAAACCAAAACCAGCAGCACATCAAAAAGCTTATCCACCACGATCAAGTCAGCTTCATCCCTGGGCTGCAAGGTTGGTTCAATATGCACAAATCAAAAAGCATAAGCCATCACATAAAAAAAACCAACAACAAAAACCACATGATTATCTCAATAGATGCAGAAAAAGCCTTCGACAAAATTCAACAGCCCTTCATGCTAAAAACTCTCAATAAACTAGGTATTCATGAAATGTATCTCAAAATAATAAGACTTATTTATGCCCAATCCACAACCAATATCATACCGAATGGGCAAAAACTGGAAGCATTCCCTTTGAAAAACAGCACAAGACAATGCCCTCTCTCACCACTCCTATTCTACATAGTGTTGGAAGTTTTGGCCAGGGCAATCAGGCAAGAAAAAGAAATAAACGTATTCAGTTAGGAAAAGAGGAAGTCAAATTGTCTCTGTTTGCAGATAACATGACCATATATTTAGAAAACCCCATTGTCTCAGCCCCAAATCTCCTTAAGCTGATGAGCAACTTCAACAAAGTCTCAGTATACAAAATCAACGTGCAAAAATCACAAGCATTCCTATACACCAATAACAGACAAACAGAGAGCCAAATCGTGAGTGAACTCCCATTCAAAATTGCTACAAAGAGAATAAAATACCTAGGAATCCAACTTACAAGGGATATGAAGGACCTCTTCAAGGAGAACTGCAAACCACTGCTCAATGAAATAAAAGAAGACACAAAATAATGGAAGAACATTCCATGCTCATGGATAGGAAGAATCAAGAATGTGAAAATGGCCATACTACCCAACATAATTTATAGATTCAGTGCCATCCCCATCAAGCTACCAATGACTTTCTTCACAGAATTGGAAAAAACTGCTTTAAAGTTCATATGGAACCAAAAAAGAACCCACATAGCCAAGACAATCCTAAGCAAAAAGAACAAAGCTGGAGGCATCACGCTACCTGACGTCAAACTATACTACAAGGCTACAGTAACCAAATCAGCATGGTACTAGTACCAAAACAGATATATAGACCAATGAAACAGAACAGAGGCCTTGGAAATAACACCACACATCTACAACCATATGATCTTCAACAAATCTGACAAAAACAAGAAATTGGGGAAAGGATTCCCTATTTAATAAACGGTGCAGGGAAAACTGGCTAGCCATATGTAGAAAGCTGAAATTGGGTCCCCTCTTTATACCTTATACAAAAATTAATTCAAGATGGATTAGAGACTTAAATGTATGACATAATACCATAAAAACCCTAGAAGAAAACCTGGGCAATACCATTCAGGATGTAGTCATGGGCAAAGACTTCATGACTAAAACAACAAAAGCAATGGCAACAAAAGCCAAAATAGACAAATGGGATGTAATTAAACTAAAGAGCTCCTGCAAAGCAAAAGAAACTATCATCAAAGTGAACAGATAACCTACAGAATGGGAGAAAATTTTTGCAATCTACCCATCTGACAAATGGCTAATATCCAGAATCTACAAATAACTTAAGCAATTTACAAGAAAGAAACATCCCCATAAAAAAGTGGGCAGTGGATATGAACAGACCCTTCTCAAAAGAAGATATTTATGCAGCCAACAGACACATGAAAAAATGCTCATCATCACTGGTCATCAGAGAAATGCAAATCAAAACCACAATGAGATACCATCTCATGCCAGTTATTATAACAATCATTAAAAAGTCAGGAAACAACAGATACTGGAGAGCATGAGGAGAAATAGGAATGCTTTTGCATTGCAGGTGCAAGTGTAAGTTAGTTCAATCATTGTGGAACACAGTATGG
Source organism: Papio anubis (assembly GCF_008728515.1). Taxonomy (NCBI): domain Eukaryota; kingdom Metazoa; phylum Chordata; class Mammalia; order Primates; family Cercopithecidae; genus Papio; species Papio anubis. Next base: position 73,023,555 of record NC_044978.1, read on the forward strand.
TGATTCCTCAAGGATCTAGAACTAGAAATACCGTTTGACCCAGCAATCTCATTACTGGGTATATACCCAAAGTATTATAAATCATGCTACTATAAAGACACATGCATGCATATGTTTATTGTGGCACTATCCACTATAGCAAAGACTTGGAACCAACCCAAATATCCATCAATGATAGGCTGGATTAAGAAAATGTGCCACATAGACACCATGGAATACTATGCAGTCATAAAAAAGGATGAGTTCATGTCCTTTGTAGGGACATGGATGAAGCTGGAAACCATCATTCTCAGCCAACTATCACAAGGACAGAAAACCAAACACTGCATGTTCTCAGTCATAGGTAGGAACTGAATAATGAGAACACATGGACATAGGGCAGGGAACATCACACATCAGGGCCTGTCGGGGGTTGGGGGCCTGAGGGAGGGATAGCATTAGGAGAAATACCTAATGTAAATGACGAGTTGATGGGTGCAGCAAACCAACATGGCACATCTATAGCTATGTAACAAACCTGTACGTTGTGCATATGTACCCTAGAACTTAAAGTATAATTTTTTTTAAAAAAAAAAAAAAGGCAAAACAAAGCTCCAAGTAAAGGCTGCTTACTTAACCAAAGTCTGAAAAAAAAAAAAAAAAAATGGCAAAACAACAGACAACAGAAAATCTTTTGTCAAATGCAAATCTTCCTTTTCCAGTCTAACACTAATAATAAAAATGCATTTTCTTCCTTCCCCATTTCAAGGCTTAAGCAGGTCTATAAAGGAAATTGATCTTCTTCATTCCCACACTACTTCAAGGTAGCAGTTGACATGTTCCAAATGTTCCCAGAATAGTGTTAATGTGGTCTAGTAGTAAGCAGAACCTCTACCACTATTCAGCAGGTGGGAAATTTAACAAGGTAGGTAGGGTCAGAAGGTAGTAGCTGCCACTGCTCATAACCTCCCCTTCATTTCTGATGGTTCCCCAACCTGGGATACCAACTGAAACCCAATGAAGAATGGAATCTCCACACCCACCTAACAATAACAAGAGTGTATAAGGCTGTGAGAATCAGGGCTAGTTGACCCTTTTATTTTTTTACTTTCTTTTTTACCCACTTCACCTTATCAGTGGGACTTACTGGACACCCAACACCAACGAGGCAGAAAAAGATGGTAGGAGGTGTAGGCATTCCTGTTCTCCCTCCGCTGGTGTCAGAGAGGCCCAGTTGGGAGCTAAATGTCCAATCTAATGCTTCAACAATATTACAACAAAGTGGTGGGAGGTAAGGATAGCTGGCACTTTGTTCCCACTTCCCTAGTGCTCCACTCTCTGCTTTTTTCGGCCCCAGGGTAATGTTAACATACCTTAGTGTTAGAGCTGTAAGGCAGTGATGATCATATACTCCTACTAAAAAGTAATGTGCAACTCAGCATTTTGCTTTTCCAGGAAGCTGTCAGTGGGGCAGAGAAGAGAGCTGAACCCTTGGGGCTGGGCTTGGTGGCTCAAGCCTATAATCTCAGCAGTTTGGAAGGCCAAGGCAGACGGATCACTTGAGGTCAGGAGTTTGAAACCAGCCTGGCCAACATGGTGAAACCTCATCTCTACTAAAAATACAAAAGTTAGCCGAGCGTGGTGGCACATGCCTGTAGTCCCAGATACTCAGGAGGCTGGGGCAGGAGAATCGCTTGAACCCAGGAGGCAGAGGTTACAGTGAGCCAAGATTATGCCATTGCGTTCCAGCCTGTGTGACAAGAGTGAAGCTGTGTCTCAAAAAAAAAAAAAAAAGAAAAGAAAAGAAAAGAAAAAGAAAGCTGAATCTTTATTCCACTTGTCTGCACCAAGGCAATTTGAGTCAATGATTGTTTTTCTTGGGGTAAATTTGACAGATCCAATAGGGAGGTAAATATATTCACCCACCTAGACCTAGTGCTAAAACTGAATGTGGGCAGGGAATGCTTATCAAAAAGTTAAATAAATGGAATTCAGAGACTCATGATATAATATCCAAAATGTCTAGGATACAATAAAAAATCACTCATCAAATGAAGAACAATCAATACATGAATGAGAAAGACAATCAACAAACCCAAATATTTACATAATTCAGATTTTAGGAAAATCGGACAAGAAAACAGTCATTATAAAAGTGCTTTAACAAAAAATTAACAATTATCTTGAAACAAATAAAAACAGAAAGTCTAATAAAAAACAAGTCATAAAAAAATGACCAAATGAAAATTATAGAATTAAAAAATACAATTACCATAATTAACATGCTGATTGGGCTAAACTGTAGAACTGACATAACAAAGGATAGGACATGTGAACTTGGGACCAGATTCTTGAATTTACCCCTTTGAGCAACAGAGAGAAAAACAGACTTTTTTTTTTTTTAAAGGAGCTTTAAGGACTGTGTGACAATAACAATTGAGTAAACAAGTGTATCATAAAAACTACGTAGAAAAAGAGAGAGAGGTACTACAAAATATTCAAAAATAATTTTAAAGCACACAAAATTTGGTGAAAGACATTAACCTACAGATTTAAGAAGTTGAGCAAACACCAAATAAGATAAAGCACCAAAAATCCACACTGAGACATATCATAATTAAGTGTCTGAAAGTAAAGACAGCAGCAAAATTCTCACTTTAAACCAGAGGCCAGAAGAAAGTGGACACCACTTCTCAAGTATAAAAGAAAAGAATTGTCAAATATAAATACTATGTCAAGTAAAAATATCTATCAGAAATAAAGGATAAATACAGTATTCCACAAAGCAAAATAAGAGATTATTTTGACCAGGTGCCTGTAATCCTAACACATGGAGAGGCTGAGATGAGAGAATCGCTTGAGCCCGGGAGGTCCAGGCTGCAATGAACTGTGAACATACTACTGCACTCCTGTCTGGGTAAGAAAGCAAGATCCGGTCTCAAAAAAAAAAAAAAAAAAAAAAAAAAAAAAGACTTTTTTGCTAAAAGACTTGCCCTTTAAAAAGTAGATCATTCTACTTCTCATGAGCTTATAAGATTGCATTGGACGTTAGATGCAAAAATAACAAACAAAACACCACCTGATGTGATGCTTAATGCATGTAAAAGAAACATTGAAGACAATTACATTAAATAGTAGGGAGGATAAACGGACCAAAATAAAAGTAACATTTCTACATTGACTTGCAGTGCTAAGACATCAAAACTAGCAGACTAAGTTATATATGCATATTCTAATACCTAGAAAATGACTAAGAAAATTAGACAAAATGATGCAATCAAACACACTGTAAATAAATCAAGATGAAATCTTAAAGATGTTCAAACAACACACAGGAAAATAAAGAAAGAGAGGAAACAAACAGAAAACAGAGAAACAAGGTTAAGACCTAAATTATCAATAGTCACGTTAAATATAAACAGTCTTAAATCAATAAAAGGCAGAGATAGGTAGAGTGGATTAAAAGCAAAGCAAAACAAAACACTATAATCAATATGCTGTCAAATATTGTCTTCAAAAACCACTTCAAATATAGAGACATCAATAGGTTGATAGTAAAAGGTTTAAACAATGTGAACATTAATTAAAAAGTAAACAATAGCTCTATTTTACTATGGCTATATTATACCAGACAAGTAGATTTTGAAAGGAAAAAAACTACTATCGACAAAAACATTATATAATGATAAAAGGATTAATTTGAAAGGAACACTGAAACAGACAACACACTGAACAACAGAGTCTCAAAATACAATATTTGTGTATCAATAAAAAATTAATAAAATAAAAATAAATGGTTAAATTTTTAAAAACCTGATATATCGAAAAGAAGAAGTAGAAAAATCCACAATTACAGTGCTAAAATTAAACACCTTATTCTCAGCAACAGATAAAACTACTACATAGGAAATAAGCAAAGGTATGGAACATTAACAACATAGTCAATGAAAGGACCTAATCAGGATAGATAGAATATCTTACCCCAAAACAGCATAATACACATTTTTCCAAGCACTCACACAACATTCACCATGAGTGATCATTTCCGGACTTAAAGCAACCTCTAAACACTTAAAATATTTAAAATTCTACAGCGTATGTCTGTAACCATAATGGAATAAATTATAAATCAATAATAGAAAAATAACAAAAAACTCCAAAAGTTGCAGATTGAGCAACACATTTCTAAATAAAGAGTGAAAGTGTAAAAGAAAATTTTAAAAAAAATTAACCAACTGAAAGATGAAAATATAATGTATGTAGAACATATGTGATATGTGGAATAAAACATATGTAGAACATAGTAAAAGCAGTCAATGATAATTTAGAAAAGGCTATAATTCAATAATTTAAGTTTTCACCTATAAAAATTAATTAAAGATGTGCAAAATAGCCCAAATGCAAGCAGAATTAAAAAAAAAAATTAAGAGTATAAATTGAAAAGAGGGAAATAAAATTAATGAAATAACAAACGGATTCTTCAAAAAGATTAATACAGTTGGTAAACATCTAGCAAGAATGACAAACATACAAAGAGAGAAAACATAAATTACCAACATTAGGAAGCAGGGGATATCACTACAAATCCTAGAGCCCTTAAAAATATAAGAAAATATTAGAAACAACTTTATCTTCATAAATTTAATAACTTAGAAGTAATAAAACAGTTCTTTAAAAGCCACTAACTTCCAAAACACAAAGAAGATAAAATAGTCATCAGAATATTCCTGTGCTCATTAAAGAAATTGTAATTTAAAAGTCCCTAAAAAGCAATTTGCAAGCTCGAATAGTTTCAATAGATAATTCCACCAAGTCTTTGAAAAATCAACATGTATTTTGGACAATATCTCTAAAAAATATAAACAGAGGGAACTCTTCACTACTCGTTTTATGAAGCTCTTATTACACTGATGACAAAATTTTAAAAAGAAGAATATAAAAAAAGAAAATTAGAGATCAATATTTCTCATGGACATAGATGCTAAAATTGTAACTATATATTAGCAAATATAATTTTCCAATATATTCAAAAAAGTATATATGATGATCAAGTGTGGTTTATTATAGTGATGCAAGGCTGGTTTGGAATTTAAAAATCAATCAGTGTAATTTAGTATAGGAACAGGATGAGAAGAAAATTTTGTCGTATAAATTAATGAATACTTAAGCACCACCCTCAGCAACACGAAACAACCCAGAATGAAAACAACCTAAAACCTAGAAGAAATACAGAATTTAGATTATTTCAATGACAAATTTTACCAAAAAAACAAATGCAAAACAAATTCAAACATAATGAAAGGCAAATCCAAACATAATGAAAGACAATTTCAAACATATTGAAAGACTTTAAGAAGAATAGCAAAAGATAAACACTTCATATTGTTCTATGAGGTCTGTATTTTATGAGTTTTAGGAGACTGGTGTATTTATGGGATGTTTTATTACCAAAATCAGAAGAGGGTGTTATGGGTAAAGTCAATTCATGATTATAGATTTCCAAACTTTAAACAAACCACTAGGTGAGAAGAATCCATATATAATCTACTTCTTGGAAAAGCCCAATTGAAGCACTTTAATATGAAGATTCCTATGAAAGTGCTTTGTGAAGAACTGATCCCAGGAAAATCCACAATGGGATGAATGTGTGGGAAGGGAAACATAAGAAAGTCAAGCAAGGATGAGATGCCAAACAGTCTCCATCACAGGATTTCTTTGGCTTAGTCCCTCAGTGAAACCATGGAGACAGTGTATTTCACTTTTAAGACCTTTCCCAAACATCACAGAGTTGTCCAATCCGAGAAAAAGAAGCTGGATGTGTACATAACTGCACATTCAGTCATTGGTTATTTTCTGTTTTATGATGATGAGGAGAGAAATTCCCAGGTGCTTCTATTAATAAATCTTCCAGCACTACAGGAAGAAGTGGAGTGACTCTTGGGAGTGAAAAAATACCAGGAGACCCTGTTCTTGAGAAAAGTAAAGGGTATGCGAGCAGATAGAGGCAGATTGCCAACATCCTCTGCTATGATAATATACCATAGATGGGATGGCTTGACTTCAAGAGTGCAATGCTAGTTAATGATTACAATGTCACTCAATTAACTCGTTATGTGAACAGACTAAAATAGGAAGGGACTTCTAAAGAACTAGATATCAAAGAGAACTCTCTCTCCAATCTCTCTCTCCCTTCCTCCCCCTCTCTTTCTCGCTGTCTCTCTTTCCTCAATCGTCTAACTAAATATCTATCTACCTACCTATCATCAGTTATGGTTCAGTGACGTATTTAATGATGAAATTTTTGAAACCCTTTTTTGATATGGGCGTAATGAAGAATTGTCTACTAACACCATTTCCATTCAACTATAGTTTAGATCCAGTTAAATAAAGTAAAATGGAGGAAGAGCAATATATAACTTGGAAGAAATAGGCAAACTCTCTTAATTTAACAATGTTATAATTATGCACTGAGAACATTTAAACACATTTTTAAAGGTTGTTATGAGTAAGTAAATTCAGCAAAGTAATTGGATATACAACTAATATAGAAAAATCAATTTTATGTTCAGGTGACAGTATCAAACACTTAAAAATTAATAAAAATTGCTATACCTATAGTTTTGGAAAATCACATACTTAGGATACATTCTAATTAATGATGTGAAAGACCTATAAACATAAAACAACAATGTGTTGCTGAGAAAATTTGAAATAAATAAATAAATGTAGAAATACAGTACGTTTATGGATCAGATGACTCAATATTTCAAAGATGCCATTTCACACAAACTGTATTATAGTTTTGGTCCATTTACCCAAAATTCACAACAATTTCACTATCTCTTTAGATAAATAAATGAGCTAATTTCAAAATGTGTATGTGTATTAAAGACCAAAAGATAGTTGAAATATTGTTGAAGAAGAATGTATTGTGAGATTTAAAAGTTTATTATAAAACGACGGTATTATAGTAATTGCACAAGAAATGTAGAAAAGATAGCCCAGAAAAAAACCTACTTTCACATTACAAAATTTTCACTGAAGAGCAGTGGAAAAAGAAACATTTTATTGATAAAATGTAGTAGCCAAACTGAAGATAAACATGAAATTTTTTCTACTACCAAAAAAAAAAAAAAATTCCCATTGGATTGTAGACCTAAGTACAAATGACAAAATGAGAAAGCTTCAGAAGGCAAGACAGTAGAATACATTCATGAAATTTATTAAGAAAATGAAAAGACAAAAGCTGTAATATATATTTGTAGCACAAATAAGGAAAAAGGGACTCACATCTAGAATGTATTGAGTACAACTAATTATAAATCTCCCTGGTCCCCCATAAAAAGAAACATTAAAAAAGCAGACAATCAAATGGAATATGGAAAGAGAAAAAAATAGTGAGGCACATCAAAAAAGAGAATATTTTGCTGGCCAGTGAAACCGTTCATCAACATTAATTTGAATAATTTATTTTCCTACTAAATGAATATAAAAATGTGTAAAATGAATTGACATATTTTATATGTGGGTCTGTTTCTTGATTCTCTACTGTGAGACGTTTGTGTATTTGTCTTTCTTTGTACCAACTGTATTAATTTATCTAGCTTTATTAAAAATGTCTTAATATCTTATGGTGTATATTTTCCAAACTTCTCTTTCTGAAATACTGTCTTTAGCATTTTAAATTGTCCTATAAATTTCAAGTCCAGTTTATCAATTTCAAAACACTTCAGGATTTGATGGGTATTTATATTAAATGTATGGACCAATTTGGAGGCATTCACTGAGACTTTCAATTCATTAAATTAGAAATATTTTAATTTATTAAATTTTATTTTAATTGTTCTCAGAGTTAATGTATATGGTTTATATGTAAATATATATGTATACCTTTACAACATCAGTCTTGCACATCTGCCTTTATATTTGTTCTAATGTTTTAATTTTATTTTATGTTTAATTTTGTTTTCAGTTGACACATAACAATTGTGCCTAATTATGGAGTAAAGTGTGATGTTGCAATTCATATTTTCATTGTGTAATGATCCAATCAGAGTAATTAGCAGATCCATCACCTGAAACACTTGTCATTTATTTGTGGTGAGAACATTCAAGGTCCTTTTTTCTAGTATGTTGAAATAACAACATATTATTGTTGACTACGTTCACTCTACTGTGCAATCCAGCATCAACATTTATTCTTCTAATCTAACTGTAACTTTGTACCTATTGATCAACTTCTCCTCATACCCTCTTCTCCTCTAATCTCCCCAGCCTCTGATAACCACAATGCTACTATCCACGTCCATGAGATCAACTTTTTTAGATTGCACATTTAAGTAAGATTATGCAGTATTTGTTCTCCATCCTTGGCTTACTTCGTTTAACAAAATGTCATCTAATTTTATCTATTTTGTTGCAAATAACATGATTTCATTATTTTTGATGGTTGAATAATATAACATTTTATATATTTATATATACCACATTTTAAAAATCCATTCACCCTTTCATGCACACTTAGGCTGATTCCATATCCTGGCTATTGAGAACAGTGCTACAATAAACATGGAAACGCAGATGTCTCTTTGACATACTCAATTCATTTCCTTTTGATATATCCAGCAGTGTGGTAGCTAGACCATATGGTAGTTCTACTTTTATTGTTTTGAGGAATTTTCATACTGTTGTCCACAATGGTTGTACTACTTTATATTCCCATAAATAGTATAGAAGAATTCCTTTTTCTCCATAGCATCACCAGCATTTGTCTTTTTTTTTTTTTTTTTTACGATAGTCATTCAACTAGGGTGTGGTGATATCTCATTGTGGTTATCATTTGCATTCCCCAGATGACTAGCAGTGTTCAGCACTTTTTCAAATGTACCTGCTGGTCAGTTGTACTTTTTTTTTTTGAGAAAATCTATTCAGATATATTTTTAATTTTTAAATTAGATTATTATTGATTTTGCTATTGTGTTGTCTGGGTTCCTTACATATTCTGAAGATTAACTCATTGTCAGATACACAGATTTTGAATATTTTCTCAATTCTTTAGATTGTCATCATTGTGGAGAAGCTTTTTAGTTTGATGTAATTTCATTTGCCTATTTTTACTTTTGTTGCCTGTACTTTTCGAAGTCTTACTCAAAGCAATCATTGTCCCACCAATGACATGAAGCATTTCTTCAATGTTTTCTTCTAGTAGTTTTGTAATTTTGAGTCTTATCTTTAGATCTATAATCCATTTTGAGTTTATTTTATTAAGTGGTAAGAGGGAGAGATCTGGTTTTATTCTTCTGCATGTGGATATCCAGTTTTCCCAGAACCATTTATTAAAAAGACTGTCTTCAACGTATGTTTTTGGGGCCTTTGTCAAAAATCAGTTGGTTATGAATATGTGGACCTATATCTGGCATGTTTATTCTGTTCTTTTAGTCTGTATGTCAGTTTTTATAGAAATACCAGGGGTTTTTTTTTGTTTTTTGTTTGTTTGTTTGTTTGGTTGGTTGGTTGCTCTAAGCTTTGCAATATATTTTGAAGTAAAGTGTATTACTGTAGCTTTGTAATACACTTTGTAACGTAACTTTGTGTTGGTTATTAAAGCTTTGTAATATATAGTGTGATACCTCCAATTCTGTTATTTTTGCTTAATATTGCTTTGCCAATTCAATGTCTTTTGTGGTTCTATGCACATTTTAGGATTTTCAGTCTAATTATGTAAAAAATGTCATTGGTATTTTGATATGGATTGTAATAAACGTAGATTTGATGTCTGTTGTATAGTATGAACATTTTAACAATATCTTATTTTCCAATTTATAAATGTGGGATTTTTTTCATTTATTAGTGCCCTCTTCAATTTTTTAATCATTTCTTTTGTACTTTTTATTGTAGAGATCTTTAACTTCTTTGGTTAAATTTATTACTACGGGATGGGGCATGGTGGCTCATGATTGTAATCCCAGCACTTTGAGAGGCTGATGTGGGAGGAACAGTTGAGCCCAGAAGTGGATTATCTTTTTGATATGCTGTTGGATTCAGATAGCTAGTATTGTGTTGAGAATTTTTGCATCTATGTTAATTAGGAACATTGGTCTGTAGTTTTCCTTTTTTGTTATGTACTTTCATGGTTTTGGTATTAGGGTGATACTGGCTTCATAGAATGACATAAGGAGGATTCCTTCTTTCTCTATCTTTTGGAATTGTGTCAGTGGGATTGGTACCAATTTTTCTTTGAATGTCTGATAGAATTCAGCAGTGAATCCATCTGGTCCTGGACTTTTTTTTGCTGACAATTTTTAAATTACCATTTTAATCTCACTGCTTATTATTGGTCTGTTCTGCTTCTATTTCTTCCTGGTTTAATCTAGGGGTATTGTATATTTCCAGGAATCTATCTATCTCCTCTTGGTTTTCTAGTTTGTCTGCATAAAGGCCTTCATAGTAGCCTTGAATGATCTTTTGTATTTCTGTGGTATTCGTTGTAATATCTATCCTTTCATTTCTAATTGAGCTTATTTGGACCTTCTCTCTTCTTTTCTTTTCTTTTCTTTTTTTTTTTTTTTTTTTTTGGTTGGGCGGGGGGGGGGGGGGGGGTGGAGTCTCACTCTGTCGCCCAGGCTGTAGTACAGTGGCACGATATTGGCTCACTGCAAGCTCCCGCCTCCCAGGTTCAAGCCATTCTCCTGCCTCAGCCTCCTGAGTAGCTGGGACTACAGGTGCCCGCCACCACGCCCAGCTAATTTTTTTGTATTTTTAATAGAGAGAGGGATTCACCGTGTTAGCCAGGATGGTCTCAATCTCCTGACCTCGGCTTCCCAAAGTGCTGGGATTACAGTCTCTTCTTTTTTTAGTCTTGTTAATGATCTATAAATTTTGTTTAACTTTTCAAAGAACCAGCTTTTTGTCTCATTTATCCTTGGTATTTTTTTGTTTCAATTTCTTTTAGTTCTGCTCTGATCTTTGTTATTTTTTTTCTTCTATTGAGTTTGGGTTTGTTTTTTTTTTTTTTTATTTCTCTAGTTCCTTGAGGTATGACGTTAAATTATCTATTTGTGGAGCTTAGTTTCACTGGATAGAAAATTCTTGGATGTGTGCCTGTTGTATATATGCCTCTGTGTGATCACTGACTTGTGGAATTCACATTAGGATACATGCATGGTAAAACTTCTTGCTTCTAATATCCCTTTCCTGAACATACCTACTACAGTTTGGCTCAGTGTGCCCATCAAATCTCATCTCAAATTATAATCCTCATAATCCCCATGTGTCAAGGGAGGGACCTAATGGGAGCTGATTGGATCACCACTGCTTTCACCTATGCTGTTTCATGATAGTGACTGAGTTCTAATGAGATCTGATGGTATTATAAGATCTTCGTCTCTCTCTTTCCTTCGTCTCTCTCTTTCCTGCCACCATGTAAAAAAGTTGCTTGCCTTCTCTTCACCTTCCACCATGATTGTAAGTTTCCTGAGGCCTCCCCAGCCACAGGAAATTGTGAGTCAATCAAACAGTTTGGAGGGCTCAGAAGAAGACAAGAAGATGAAGGAAACTTTGGAACCTCTTAGAGACTTGTTGGATGGACTTGACCAAAGTTCTGATGATGTGGGCAATGAAGTTCAGAATGAGGCAGCCTCAGATGGTAATGAGGAACATATTGGGAACTGGAGCAAAGGTTATTCTTGCTGTGCTTTAGCAAAGGGACTGGTGACATTCTGCCCCTGCCACCAGTGAAAACGATCTGTGGAAGTTTGAACTAGAGAGGGATGATTTAAAGTATCCGGTGGAAGAGATTCCTAAGCAGTAAAGTGTTCAGGAGGTGACCTGGCTTTTTCTAAAAGTATAGAGTCATATGCATTCACAAAGACATAATTTGAAATAGAAACTTATATTTAAAAGGGAAACAGAGCATAAAGCCTTGGAAAATTTACTGCCAAATCATGTGGTAGAAAAGGAAAACCCATTTTCTGGGGAAAAATTCAAGCCAGCTGCAGAAATTTGCATAAGTAAGGAGAAGCCAAATGTTAACAGTTAAGATAATGAGAAAAACATCTCCAGGGTTTTCTTACATCTTCATGGCAGCCCCTCCCATCACATGCTTGGAGGTCTAGGAAAAATGATTTGGTGGGCTAAGCCCAGGACCCTGCTGCTCTGTGCAGCCTCAGGATGTGGTGCTCTGGATCCCAGCTGCTACAGCTCCAGCTGTGGCTAAAAGGGGCCAAGATAAGCTCAGGCCATTGCCCCAGAGTGTGTTAATCCCAAGCTTTAGTGGCTTCCATGTGGTGTTGGGCCTGACAGTATACAGAAGACAAGAGTTGAACTTTGAGAGTCTCTGCCTAGATTTCAGAGGATATATGGAAATGCCTAGATGTCCAAGCAGAAGTCTGCTGCATGGAGGACCTCTACGAGGCCAAGGCCAAGGAAGAATGCAGGGTTGGAGCCCCCACACAGAGTCCCCACTGGAGCACTGCCTGATGAAAAAAGGCCACTGTCCTCCAGACCTCAGAATTGTAGATCCGTGTAAACAACTTGTACTGTGTGCCTAGAAAAGCCACAGGCACTCAGTCCAGCCTGTGAAAGCAGCTGCAGGGGCTGAACACTGCAAAGCCACAGAGTTGAAGCCGCCCAAGGTCTTGGAAGCCCACCCCTTGCTTCAGTGTGCCCTGGATGTGAAACATGGAGTCGAAGGAGATTATTTTGGATCTTTAAGATTTAATGAGTGCCCTAACAGACTTTGAATTTGTATGGGTACTGTAGCTCCTTAGTTTTGGCCAATTTCTCCCATTTGTATTGGGAACATTTACCCAATGCTTGAACCCCTATTGTATCTTGGAAGTAAATAACCTGTTTTTTATTTTACAGGCTCATAAGTGGAAGGGACTTACCTGTCTTAGATGAGATTTTGTACTTAGACTTTTGAGCTAATTCTGGAATGAGATAAGATTTTGGAGACTGTTGAGAAGGCATTATTGGTTTTGAAATGTAAAAAGGACATGAGATTTGTGAGGAGCTATGGGCAGAATGATATGGCTTGGTTTTGTGTCCCCACCCAAATCTCATCTCAAATTGTAATCCTCATGTGTTGAGGGAAAAACCTGGTGGGAGACGATTGGATCATGGGTAGGGTATCCCCCATGCCGTTCTCATGATAGTCAGTGACTTCTTAGCAGATCTGATGGTTTAAAAATTTCACTTCCCCCCTCACCCGCTGTCTCTCTCTCTCCTGTTGCCATGTGAGGAATATGCTTGCTTCCCCTTCCCCTTCCACCATGATTGTAAGTTTTCTGGACCTCCCTAGCCCTGTGGAACTGTTTCTTCATAAGTTACTTTTATGAAGGTAACTTAACCTTCCTAAAGGTTGGGTTAAATTAAACCTTTTTGTTCATAAGTTACTCAGTCTCAGGCAGTTCTTTATAGCCATGTGAAAATTGACTAATACAATACAATCATTTTTCTAATCTCTGTCTTCCTTTGTCGCCCTCTTACACAGGCAGAGTCCTAGGAATCTGAAAATACTAATTTGTGAATCTGGTATAAAGAAAGTACTTATTTATGCTTCCACTCAGAGATTTACTGAGGGTAAAAGAGTAGAGAAAATATCAGAGAGGTAATTGTAAAAATAATATTTTTACCATTCAACTGTACTGGCCTGATAATAAGCACATTTACAGTATTATGTATCTAAGAAATGGCACATGTGTTATTTCACAAGATTCTATAGAACCATATTATATAATATAATAGTAAGTTAAAGTGATTTCAACATGTACAGAATTAAAATATTACTGTATTAAGTAGTGATAAGAAAATAACAGATGTAAGAAAATGCAACTGGGAAAAATAATATTTATAATAAAATTATTGCAGGATACTGATGTCAGTCTAATGGAAGCTCTCCTGTGAAATTATTCCTGGAAAAGATAAAGTAGGGTTTGATGTATCAAGTATAGCATTTTCTTATTTTACTTATTAATAAATGGTTGAGTAACATTGGTAAATATATAAATTTTTCTAAGCATATAGAAATGAATCTATACCATATAGATTTGCTTGTTTCTCAAATAATAGATAGCATGTATTAAAAACTAATTTTATATTAAAGCCTGGATGTAAGCATTTTTATGCAAACCATGATAGCCCTATGAAGTATTTTACCATTATTATTCCCATTTTACAGGTGAATGGTATATGTTGGTCTACCATACAGTTGGTAAATCACAAAGATATGAATCCCTGCAGAATAATCTTCAGCCCATGCCAAGAACATTATGTTATTTGATAGAAATAAAATCTAAGGCTAAAATAGAAGCAACTTATTGGCCCGGGGGGGGTGGCTCACGCCTGTAATCCCAGCACTTTGGGTGGCCGAGGTGGGCAGATCACGAGGTCAGGAGATCGAGACCATCCTGTCTAACAAGGTGAAACCCCGTCTCTACTAAAAATACAAAACAATTAGCCAGGTGTGGTGGCAGGCACCTGCAGTCCCAGCTACTCGGTAGGCTGAGGCAGGAGAATGGCATGAGCCTGGGAGGCGGAGCTTGCAGTGAGCTGAGATGGCGCCACTGCACTCCAGCCTTGGTGACAGAGCCAGATTCCGTCTCAAACAAACAAACAAAAAAAAGGAACTTACTTGTTCTTATCGTAATTTTTCTTTGCAATTCTTTTCTCAAAAACATTGAAGAATTGACATTTTCTCTAATATCTCTCACTGTGACTGTGAGAAAATCAAATGAAATCTGCTCCTTTTATAAATTATTTCTTGTTCTAACTCCATTTTTTGGCCCAGTATAAAATATCTAAAATAAATTAAAAACAGATTAAATATATAAATTAAGTACAGTGTACCCTCTCTTCTGTTTAATTGCATTAAAAAACCATACCTTACTTGAACTACAGTGACATCTTGTGGCCTAAAGTGTTTTATTTTGTTTTTATATATAAATCGTTGTTTTTGTTTTCTGATTCTCTTCCGTTCTAAGTTTTAAAGCAGGTAATTTTCATTCAAGAAAATTCCATTAGCATAAATTCTGAACTATCACTAAATATTCCAGAAATAAAATATTAAATCGGAAAAAAATAATAACAATACGGCTAAGAATAATTGCTGACCTAGTTTTATTTTTTTTTTTCCAGAGGAGTGTTAAGTTTAACTTGAAGTGTATTTCATTTTTAAAATATTTTTAAAATATATGGGAAAAACTCATGTCATGTCATTTCATTTAAAATTAGAGACAAGTAGCTTCAATCATTTTGCTATTTTGTGTAATTAAAAAGGAATCAATATTATTTTTAATTGTAAATATGATCCCAATATCTGCATGTTAAAAACATTTATCTTCTGTAGAATGCACATCATCTTTTTAATGTATAACTTTTAGTTTTACTCTTTAAGTACATACTAATAAATAAATTGAAGTTATGATTTCCTCAAGCCTCTGCTTTCTTCAGTTATTTCAGTATTTGCCAGATGGCTTCTGATTATTTTCAGTGTTCCCCAGGGTTCCAGATTAAACACATTAAATCACATCTTCAAAACTTAAAGAGGAAGTATAATTGCACCTCAAAAGCTCTTATTATACATCTTACAAAAGTATAATTATGAATTAAACAGTATTATCTTTAACAGAGAGCTGCGATTTGTAAAGCTAATTTGTAAAGAAACAAAATAATGGTGATATAATTTAAACTTATTAATGTATGTTATACATATGATATTCAAAATTAATTTAAAATAATAGTTAACTAGTTAACTCATTTCATAAGTTAAAATATACATTGAGTTTAATAATGTGTATCTAAATCTATTTCTGCTGTATTGTCATTTAAGTTTTACAAAACAATTTATTCATTATAAAATGTATAATTAAGATATTCTTCTCAGCAGTAGCAGTACATATTGATTTCTATAATTCTGTTGTTTTTGTTCTAATTTTAGTATATGTGCTACTGAAGCAAATACTGTTGTTCCTTAGTACAGCATTTATTCTACAAATTCCAAAATGAGTGTAACTCTTTTTATAACTAGAATAAGTGAAGGCAACAGATTATATGTATACTAATTATCATTGCAAAGATAAATATGTCAACAACAAAGGCATTATTAGGTGTGGCTTGTAAATGAGTGCTTCACAAGTATTGGGACACTAGATTAGTTAACAGCCGATTTTGGTATCTCTTCTAATCGATAACTGAAGAACGGCTTTTAACCTTAGTATTTTCTAGATTAATTACATGAATTAACCCAAAAGTCTACTCTCACTCTCTGGGATATTATTAACTTTAACGTAAACATAGAGTAAATTATAAATATCAAGCAGATATATAATTGTTATGACTATATCTGCTTATTTATTTTTACTAGAATATTGGCAAAATCTGCATGCATGTTGGCTAAGGATAAAGATATGTTCCCTTAGATAAGAATCTACTCTTTATTTTTAACGTTCCCAACTGATGTATATTTAATGATTTTATTACTTTCTATATTTACTCCATAAATCAGGAATTATTATTTAAATAATTTCTGAAAAGTTTTAACCCATGATTTTTAATATCATTATTGCAACATGCTGTTAGATGCATTTTAAACAAATCTTACAAAATTCTTCTGATGACATAGGGAGAAATAGAAATAAATGTATATGAGTAATGGTAGTCTTTTATTTATTGAACTGTATGTTATATTCTCAAGCTTTATTGAGGTCTAATTGATAAAAATTATATGTAGTCATAGTATAAAACATGATAATTTTATAAATTTTTACATTATGGAATGATTACTACAATCAACATAATACATCTATCACCACAAATAGAAAAAAAAAATTAAAAAAGTAAAGTAATTTATTTTGAGGCCTAATTTATTTTCATATTGCAATTGCTATTCTGAGACAAATTACAATACCCTTTGCTGGTTCTGATTCTTACATAGTACTTTTTAAAATTTCTAGTATTATTTATGTATTGCATTACAATCATACTTTAATAAATAAGCAAACTGAAGCTATTATGTGTTATCCTGCTTAAGGTCACAAAGTTTCCGTGTTTTCAAAAATATAATTCATTCTGAGTTGCTTCACCACAAAAGCTTGATCTCTTTTTATTCTATATTGCTTGCTTTTCTCTCATCATGTCTCTTGAACATATTTAAGTTTATGAAATTAATTAAGAAAAATTTAGGTCAGTATTCCAGTTGATATACAAATTATTCCAACAATAATGACTCATAATATCCTTACAAAAATAAGTCTTTCTGTGATCACTTAAATATTTAGCACTTTAAAATCTTCCTAAAATCTTCTTCAATGTGACTGGGCATTCAAAAATATGACTTAATGTTACATAATGGCTGTAGATGTGGGTGCTTATTGAAAGCCTTCAAGAATCCCTTTATTTGATAATTTTCCAATCACATAAATGTCATATAAATTATTACATATCTTATTCTGGACCTGCAAATATTCTACATTTACATATATATTTGATTTCCCATGTATTTTATTATAAAATTTTCTAATTTTCACTATATTATAGTATCTTTTATTTAGTTCTGTGCATAGTATACACTGTATAATTTTAAATTTATTTATATTTATATTTACGTCTAATTTCTATTTTACAACTATTGAGCTAATAAAATTTACTTATACTGATTGTGAAAAAAAAGGTTGAACTTTTTGACTTGTGTTTTTGTCCGTGCTTTTGGAAATGTAGCTCATTTGTCCCTCTTTTTTAAGGGTATACACACACACACAAACATACAAACTTCACAAACAGAGAGGAAGGTTAAATGGTAAAAGGTGAGAAATTATAAAAATATGTGAAAAATGTGAGAATATATTAAAAAATGATGATTCTGGATACATGTAAAAGTTACACTCATGAAGAAGTAAAAAATATCTATCAATGAAAAAATTGCTTTTAAACTTTATAAAAGTTATAATATATTTTCAAAATATATCTGAGATTTCTTAAAAGAGAATACATGGCTGGGCGCAGTGGCTCAGGCCAATAATCCCAGCACTTTGGAAGAACGAACAAGGGGTGCGATTCATCTGATTTCAGGAGTTCGAGACCAGCCTGGACAACATGACGAAACCCTATCTCTACTAAAAATACAAAAAAAAAAAAAAAAAAAAAAGAAAACTTAGCCGGGCATCTTGGCGGAGGAGGCAGAGGTTGCAATGGGCCAAGATCACGCCATTGCACTTCAGCCTCGGCAACAAGAGCAAAACTCCGTCAAAAAAAAAAAAAAGAAAAAGAAAAAAGAAAAAAAAGAACACATTTAGCAATCTAACTACAATTTACATTCTTATGCTGATGACCATGATTACAGAAGAAGTTAGAAGTAAATAAATATATTAAAGAATAAATAATTTTATGGTATAAGAAATAAAGGCATAAAGCCAATATCTCTTTTCATATATGTTATGTCCTGTAATCAAAAGGAAAGACCAATTTCTATAACAGGATGTGTAATACTTTGCATCCAAATAAGACGAGTCTACAGAGCTGAGGAAAAGTGTCTATTAAAAGATTTTATGTTGCAGCACGCACAGGTCCAAGTGCATTGACGGTTCATGGCAAAGACTTAGGTTTTCTAGCAGCATCTGGATATTTCAGGAAAAAGATATAATTAGATCTGTTTCTGGATAACTTAGGAATTGGCAAACTGGATAATAGTGAATTAACCTGAAAAACTGAATTTTAGAGATTTAGATAATAAATCTAAATAATAGTGAATTTTAGTTATTAATATTAATTCACTATGAATAATAATAGTGAATTTTAGATATTTAGAAATATACCTTTGTTGTTTATTTTTACAAATTTAAATGCATGAATTTGAACTTACATATTTTATTTTAATTTTTAAAACCACCTTAATGTATGATTGACACAAGAAGATGTAAATATTTAATGTATACAACTTGATAAGTTTGGAGATAAGTATGCACATGTAAAATCATTACCACAATCTATGCCATAAACTTATATATCACCTCCAAAGGTTTTCTCCCACCCTCTTCAGTTATTATTGTTATTATTACAGTGATAAGAACCATTAAGACGACATCTACCCTCTGGGCACATTTTTAAGTATACAAATGATATCGTTAACTATAGACACTGTGCAATACAATAGATCTCCAGGACTTACTCTTCTTGTATAACTGAAACTTTTTAAACTTTGGCTAATAAATCTTCATTTCCCCCTCTCCTCAGTCCCTGGAAACCACTGTTCTAGTCTCTACTTCTATGAGTTTGATTATTTTAGATTTTTCTCATATAAATGGGATCATGTAGCATTTGTCATTCTGTTTCTGGTTTATATCACTTAGCATAATGTCTTCCAGATTTATCCATGTTGTATTTACTTCTTTGTAAAAACTGAATAATATTTAATTGTATGTATATACCATGATTTCTTTTTGTATTCATCCATTGATAAACATTCCAGCTGCTTCCATGTCTTTTCTATTATGAATAATGCTGCTGTGAACATGGGAGTGCAGATATATTTTTGAGATCCTGATTTCAATTTCTTTAATGTGTATACAGAAGTGGGATTACTGGATTATATGATAATTTCATTTATAATTTGGTGGGGAACCTCTACTCTTTTTTTCCATAGTTGTTGCACCAATTTGCATTTCTATCAATAATATATAAGGGCTCCCTTTTCTCTACATCCACAGCAATATTTGTTATCTGGCTGGGTGCAATGGCTCATGCCTGTAATCCCACCACTTTGGGAGGCTAAGGCAGGCAGATTTCTTGAGTGCAGGAGTTTGAGACCAGCCTGAGAAACATAACATGGCAAAATTCTGTCTCTACAAAAAATAAAAGAATAAAAAAATATATTAGCCGGGTGTGGTAGTGCACACCTGTAGTTTCAGATACTCAGGAGGCTGAGTTGGGAGGGTCGTTAGAGCCAGGAGGTCAAGGCTGCAGTGAGCTGTGATTGTGCCACTGCCCAGCAGCCTGGGCAACAGAGCGAGATCCTGTCTCAGAAAAACAAAAGTTATCTTTTGTAATTGGTCCCTTATCATATGCCATACACAAAAATCAACTTAAAATGAATTAAACAAGAATACATGAAGGATTAATAAAATTCCTAGAAGGAAACACAGGAGAAAAACTTTTTGACATTGGTCTTGACGATGATTTATTGGATATGACAACGAAAGCATAAACAACAAAAACAAATATACACAAATGAAACTATGTCAAACTAAAAATGTTTCTACACTGCAAAGAATAAAATGAACAAAATGGAAATTCACCTATAAAAATGAAGAAAATATTTGCAAATCGTATATCTGCTAAAGGGTTAAGACCTAAAAAATATAAAGAAGTCCTATAATTCAATATAATAAAAACAAACATACCAATTTAAAAATGGACAAAAGAATTAAATACACATTTCTCAAAAAAATACATACAAATGACCAATAGGTATACGAAAAGGTACTCAATGTCACTCACTATCAGGGAAATGTAAATCCAAAAACCACAAGGAGCTATTACTTCATAACCAACAGAGGTTATTATTGGACTTACATATTTTAAGAGGAAGACTGTATCTGTGCATATTTATACTGTAAAGATTATTAGGTACTATTAATCACCTTTTCTTTCATGTACCATAGGCTATAATTTACTGTAAAGAATACTACATTATCATAACAGGACTATCATTTTAATTAGACTCCACTGTGACTTATGTGGACATTTACATTTTTCTACACATGGTTACATGTGGTGATGTGAGTGAGAGCTTTAAAAGTGCTTAATTTATGTGTATTAAAAAAATAAGTAGAGAAAAAAATAAATACTGTAACTTGACTTTTCAAAACTAACTTAAATGCAAACACCAAGTGTGGATTTATTTTGTTAGAACACTGTGGGTGTTTAGGCAGAGGAGGATGTAAAAACAAATTGCTATTTTTTAATTACAAAAATATTACAAGATCTTAGAAAAAATATGTATGAGAACATAACAAGAAATAAACCAGTAGTGCTATATATAGAAATTTTTAAAGTAACACTATGTTCTAAATTTTGAAAATCTTGAAAAATAGACACATTTCTAAAGAAAAGGAGAAAAATCTGTGAATAAAATATACTTAATAGTTAATAATTATTAACAAAATGAGGAAAAGATATCAAAGAAATACATCAAAGCTTCACAATTTAGATTATCTTTAGCATGGATGATTCATAAACATATTATCATACTATCCTTAAGTAAACTATTCCAGGAGTAACATTAAGAATACTCATAAAGTATTGCATAAAACTAGCAAAATGTTTATTACAAAGCTAATTTATCAGTTATAAAAATTTAAAACTATTCCTGTAAACCACTTATGAACTAATATAGATATAATATTGGTAATTAAAAAAATTATAATAAGACTACACCAGTAAAGTAAAACTTACCTACAGAATGCAATAATTATTTAGTAGGAGAGAAAGAATACATAATATAAACAAGAGGGCTAAAAAGTATTATTAAAATGTAGCATGCACTTATTAGAGTACATGCTGAGACAGGATATATAAATTATAAGAACAGAGGGACTCAAAAAATAAATGTAAGAAGTCTTTATTAAGAATACAAGGAATGCCTCATACCAACATAAAGCTAATATTGTTTTATAATAGATATTTTTATTAGGAATTATTAAGAACAACTTAATCACTTAATTTCTAAAGAACCTCTTATCAATAAAAAATGAGATATCTGCATATTAAAATTTGTAGAAAGTCTGAGAATCTTAGATCACTACAGAAGAAAATGTAATAAAAACATTCGTGATGTAAATTACCACAAGATAAAAGTCTATGAACATAAACATTTAAGCAATAGCTTAATAGAAAATATGAATGGGGAATAATTTTATTGAAAATAATGCAAAAGAACACCAAAGTATTTCAAAATGTTTTAGCTATATAAAGGAAATTAATGTACTAAAATATTTAAATTAAAACTTGAACTAAGGAAAGTTGTGCCATGTTTCTATCTGAAACAATTGACATAAAGATGCTAATTACCCAAGATAAATGTATATGTTAAAAAAATCTACTATAGAAAATAATTTAACAGACTTTTATTAAAGTCTGAAAACTAGTTTTATAATAATTATGTCCTTAGTGGTTGGGTAAAACCAAAATTCAATCAGTGGTCAAAAATCAAAATAAAAACATTCTTGACAAGAATGGTAAGCCTGCAATGACTAATGATTTTGTACACATAGAATAGTTTGGTAATGTACCTAGGAACTAAAAGTTACACTTCAAAACTCACTTCAGAAATAGTTATATTATAGAGATAAAAAGAGTGAATACATAATACTGCAGTTAATTCTTCAATAGAACAAATAACTCCTAAATGTGAATGCACCTATAGCCCAGAACTACAGAATACAAGTACCAAAACTCACAGAACTAGAAATAGAAATAAACAAATCAACTATTATGGTTGGAAATTGTAACACTTCTTTCTTATTAACAGAACAAGTGGACAGAAAATCAGTAAGCATAAAGAAGAAATAAACTATGTCATTAAACAACTTGACCTAATTGACACTTGTAAAACACATCAACATCAGGAGAATATATGCTCTTATTCTTTTAAATTGTACATGGACTAGTCACTAAAAACAAGAACAAACAAAATCATACCTTGGTCTGTACAAAAAAACTTAGTACACTTTAAAAACATGAATCATAAAAAGCATATTTTTAGAACGTGATGGAAATAAACGAGAAATCCATAGGAGAAAGAAAACAGAAATACTCCAAATATTTTATAATTGTACTCGAAACAAATAAACTAGTAGGTGTAAACCTAATAACATTTAAAAGATATTTATTTCAGAAACTACAAAACACTGATAGAAGCAATCAAAGAAGATGTAAATAAGTGGAGAGACATGCTGTGTTCATGGGTCAGAAGACTATGAATAACAAAAATGTCAAGTCTACTCAAATAGACATGCAGATTTAGGACAATTTCTACTAAAACCTCAGAAAGAGTTTTTTTTTTAGATACAAATAAAGATTTTTGTAAAGTACTTGGGGAAAGACCAAAAAAAAAAAAAAAAAAAAAACTTGAAAGTAAACAGTTTTGAAAAAACTATATAGTAGAAACAATTTACATGAATTGAAAGCATATCGCTATAGTAATCATCCTATGTATCATTGGTGAAGAAATAGACCCATAGATTAATAAAATAGAATAGAGAACCCAAAAATAGTGGCATTTCAGTACAGTCAACTGATTTGGACAAAGGTGAAAAATCAATGCATTGGATAGAGGACATTTTCAACATATGGTGCTTTATTAATTGAATATCCATAGCCCTTCCCCCAATCAAACCCTTACCTAAATCTCACACTTTACTAAAAATAATAAAAATCTTGGGTGAAAAGATTTAAATTTAAATACAAACCTACAAAACTTTTAGGAAATAACATCAGAGAAAACCTTCAGGGCCTAGATCTTGGTGAAGAGTTCTCAGACATGACACCTAAAGAACTATACATAAAAATAAACCAGTCGAAATTTCATCAAAATTGAAAACTTTTTTTATGCAAAAGTCCATATAAAGAGAATGCATGAAGAAAAGCAACATTGTTGTAGGTTTGGGGTTTGCAAATTTTTTTTCCCATTCTTGTGATATGAACAATGAAAAAACACTTATTTCTGAAATGTATAAAGAACTCTCAACGTTAACCAACCTTTTACATGGGTTTCTGAGTTCTCTATTCTCTTTTATACATACAGAGCCATACATACAGAGAATTTTATAGCCACTCCACAAAACAATCAATCATTTACTTATCATATTGAACATACACTTATCCCTTAAGGCTAAAATCAACTATGCCTTAGCAATTACATTTACCCAAGGGGAGAAAAACTTAATTACATATAAAAAGTAACACAAAATGTTTACAATTGTTATTATTCATAATTTTTTAAAGTCCATGAAAATAACCCAAATGTCTGTCATAACTGAATGGTTTTCATGCTGTGAATAGTTCTTGTGGATGAATTTGTACCATGTACATTAAGGGAGGGAATACATTGTAATATATTCATATGGTAAATATAAATAATAGAATAAAATAAACTAGGCAAAGCAAAACAAAACAGACACAAATAACTACATATCATATAATTTCATTTCTGTGACACTCTACAATTACAATGTTGTAGGGATGGAAATAAGGTTAGTGGTTTTCAGGGGCTGAATGAGAGAGTAGTGAATGGCAACTAATGTGTGTGGATGGTATTTTTTCATTGATTGAAGCATTCTACATATTGATTATATGATTAAAGACCTGTATATGTTTATCAAAATTCATCCAAATGTAATTCTAAAAATATTGAGTTTGATCATATATAAACTAAACTTTGATAAGAAAAATAGCCTCAAACTTATAATTCATCAATTATTTTGACTGCTTTTGCATTTCAATTCAGAGAAGTGTTTATATAATACCACCTAGAGGATATTCTGTACTTTATTCTTCTACATAACACATAGATATTTATATATCTGTATTACAGTTTTTAATCTTTCAATTTTTTTCTGTTTTGCATGTTGATAATTTAATATATATATTAAAAACTTCAATAAAAGCATTTTTCTTTTTTTTATTATTTTTTATTATACTTTAAGTTCTAGGGTACATGTGCACAACGCACAGATTTGTTACATATGTATACACGTGCCATGTTGGTGTGCTGCACCCGTTAACTCATCATTTATGTTAGGTATATCTCCTAATGCTATCCCTCCTTCTTCCCCCCACCCCACGACAGACCCCGTTGTGTGATGCCCCAGTGTGTGATGTTCCCCACCCTATGTCCAAGTGTTCTCATTGTTCAATTCCCACCTAGGAGTGAGAATATGCTGTGTTTGGTTTTCTGTCTTTGCGACAGTTTGCTCAGAATAATGATTTCCAGCTTCATCCATGTCCCTAGAAAAGACATAAACTCATCCTTTTTTATGGCTGCATAGTATTCCATGGTGTATATGTGCCACTTTTCTTAATCCAGTCTATCGTTGATGGACATTTGGGTTGGTTCCAAGTCTTTGCTATTGTGAATAGTGCCACAATAAACATACATGTGCATGTGTCTTTATAGCAGTATGATTTATAATCCTTTGGGTATATACCCAGTTGTATTTTTCAACTGTTGTAGTTGCTTTCATTTCATAATTACCCTGTAAGACCAGGTGAAGCTTTCCTCTGAGATCACTCCATTTCTAACTTTCTCCATTTTTATGTCCTGCCATCTCTACTTCTTTGCTGATGTTTCTTTCCTTCATTCCTTCCTTCATGTCTAGCTTTCTCTACTTTTATGTCCTACCATCTCTACTCTTTTACTAATCTTTCCTTCCTTCCTTTTTTCTGTCCTTCTTTTCTTCCTTCCTTCCTTCTCTCTCTCTCCCTCTCTCTCTCCCCCTCTTTCTTTCCTTTTCTTTTCTTTTCCCTCCCTCCCTCCCTTTCTCTCTCTTTCTCTCTCCCTTTCTTTTCTTTCTTTCCTTTCTTTTCTTTCTTTCTTTCTTTTTTTTTTTTTGAGATGGAGTCTTGCTCAGTCGCCCAGGTTGGAGTACAGTGGCGCAATCTCAGCTCACTGCAAAATCCGCCTCCCGGGTTCACGCTATTCTCCTCCTCAGCCTCCCAAGTAGCTGGGACTACAGGCGCCCGCCAATACGCCCAGCTAATTTTTTTGTATTTTGAGTAGAGACGGGGTTTCACCAGGTTAGCCAGGATGGTCTCGATCTCTTGACCTCGTGATCCACCCGTCTCGGCCTCCCAAAGTGCTGGGATTACAGGCGTGAGCCACCGCGCCCGGCTTGCTTGCTTGCTTGCTTTCTTTCTTTCTTTCTTTCTTTCTTTCTTTCTTTCTTTCTTTCTTTCTTTTCTTTCTTTTCTTTCTTTCTTTTCTTTCTTTCTTTCTCTTTCTTTCTCTTTTACAGTGTCTCAATCAGGCTAGAGAACAGTGGTGCAATCACAGCTCACTGTAGCCTTGACCTTTGAACTCAAGGGATCCTCCCACCTCAGCACCTGAGTGGCTGGGACTACAGGCACGCACCACCACACCTGGCTATATTTTTTCTTTACTATTTTATGTGTGTGTGCACACGCGTGTGTGTGTGAGTATGTATGGAGATGGGGTCTCATTCTGTCATCCAGGCTGTCCTCGAACTTCTAGGCTCAAGCAGTCCTCCCATCTCAGCCTCCCAAAGTGCTGGGATTACAGGCGTGAGCTACTGCCCCCAGCCCTTTACTGATTTTTTCATGGAAACACTTCCTTTACAAATCATTTCAAAGGAATATGACCTTAGATAGTCAGTACTGAAAATTATCTCAGAAGTGAATATTAAGAGTGGAATTCTTTAATAAATATATTGATTTCATTTTATTTGGTTTTATGCCCAAAAGATGAATTGCTGAATCGTAAAGTAGATCTTCTTTTAATTTTTCATGGAACTGTCATATCCTTTTCCATAAAGAAATCTATGATTTTCATTCCCACCAGTGTGCATGGGTTACCTTTTCTATATATATTTGCCAACACTTGTCCTATTTTTTTTCTTTCTGATAATAGCCATTCTAACAGGTGTGAGGTAATATATCAACATATCATTGTGGTTTTATTTTGCATTTCTCTCACGAGTATTGATGTTGAGCATTTTTCATATATCTCTTAGCCATTTGTATTTCTTTTATTGAAAAAGGTCTGCCGGGCGCGGTGGCTCAAGCCTGTAATCCCAGCACTTTGGGAGGCTGAGACGGGCGGATCACGAGGTCAGGAGATAAAGACCATCCTGGCTAACCCGGTGAAACCCCGTCTCTACTAAAAAATACAAAAAACTAGCCGGGCAAGGCGGCGGGCGCCTGTAGTCCCAGCTACTTGGGAGGCTGAGGCAGGAGAATGGAGTGAACCCGGGAGGCAGAGCTTGCAGTGAGCTGAGATCCGGCCACTGCGCTCCAGCCTGGGCGACAGAGTGAGACTCCGTCTCAAAAAAAAAAAAAAAAAAAAAAAAAGAAAAGAAAAAGGTCTACTGAGATCCTTTGTACATTTTGTAAACAGGTATACTTTTTTTTTTGTTACTGAGTTGAGTATATTTTAGATGTTAGCCGTTTATTAGATGTAAAGTTTGCAAATAGTTTTCCCATTCTTAAGGTTTTCACTTCACTCTGTTCATTGTTTCCTTTAATGTGCAAAAGCTTTTGATTTTGATTAGCCACTAGCCAGATCACAACAGGAACCATATTTTTAAAGGTTAAATAAAATGTTGAATATGTCAACATGCTGTACTACAAATGATAAAACTTTAAATATAATTGAGATTTGATGAAGTGGATAGAGGTTCACTGACATGTAATAGTTCTTGGAATTGAGAGATATGAAGTATGATAATTGTGAGATAGTCAAATTGAATGGTCCGTGTTAGCACAACTTTGCTTTCAGGAAATTGATGAATTCAGCTAAGCCAATACCCAAATTAACTGTGACAGTCAAAAAACCAATATCTTCTTCTCTCAGATGGCAGACTGTGCTGCCAGGAGATCAGTTTTATAAACTAATTATTAAAAAAACTTCTGAAAAGGCTAAATTCATAATTCACATCTTGGTAAAAATTGTTCTTCAAAGTTAGCATTCTACTAGGAAAGCTGTGTGACCCTGAGTTTGGGGTTGTATAAATCTCAGTCAATGTGTTTGAAACAATGAAGCCCAGGTTTTCCTAACCTCTACTGGCCTACAGAAGTGATGCTTTCAGCGTCTAGAGAATATCACCTAATACGATGTGGATTTGTACCCACCCAAATCTCATTTTGAATTTTAATTCCCATAATCCCCACATGTCATGGGAGGGACCTGGTGGGAGGTAATTGAATCATGGGGGTGGTTACCCCCATGATGCTGTTCTCATGATAGTGAGTGAGTTCTCATGTGACCTGATGGTTTTATAAGGGTCTATTTCCTCACTTCACTCTGCACTTCTCCTTGCTGCTGCCATGTGAAGAAGGATGTGTTTACTTCCCCTTCCACCATGGTTATGAACTTGCTGAGGCCTCCCTACCCCTGGGGCACTGTAAGTCAATTATGCCCCTTTCCTTTATAAATTACCCAGTCTCAGGTATGTCTTTATTAGCAGCATGAGAACAGTAAATTGGTACTTGGTAGTGGGACACTGCTGTAAAGATATCCGAAAATGTGGAAGCAACTTTGGAAATGGGTAACAAGCAGAGGTTGGAAAAGTCTGGAGGGCTCAGAAGAAGATTGGAAGATGCGGCAAAGTCTGGAACTTCAGAGAGACTTGTTGAATGGCTTTGACCAAAATGTTGATAGTGATATGGACAATAAGGTCCAGGCTGAGGTGTTCTCAGAGGGAGATGAGAAACGTGTTGGCAACTGGAGTACAGGTCCTCCTGCTATGCAAAGAGACTGGAAGCATTTTGCTCCTGCTCTAGAGATCTGTGGAACTTTAAACTTGAGATGATTTAGGGTACGTTGGGGAAAAAATTTCTAAGCTGCATATCATTTAAGAGGAAACACAGCATAAAAACTTGAAAAGTATGCAGCCTATGTGATAGAAAAGAAAACCCTATCCCTTCCGATCCTGGAGGATGCACTCCAGCTCCGGTGTTAGCCTCCAGCCCCGGTTGTGGAAGGTGACAGTAGTCACGGCAATGTTTGAGCAAATGAGAGCCAACGGGGGCAAGTTGGTTAAGGGCATCGACAGGTAAAATCCTGAGAACCTGACCACCCTGGAGCACTATGTGAAGACGCAGGCCAAGGAGAATGCCTATGGTCTAGAAACCAACCTGGCTGTCCTGACGCTGTACCAGTTCAACCCAGCATTTTTTCAGACCACAGTCACTGCCCAGATCCTGCTGAAGGCCCTCACCACCTGCCACACACCAACTTCACCCTGTCCACGTGCATGACCCACCAGCACAAGAAGAGCAGGCAATCCAACAGATTTTGTACCTTGGGGACTTGCTGGAGACCTGCCACTTCCAGGCCTTCTGGCAAGGAAAACATGGTCCTGTTGGAAGGTGTAACCAGCTTTGAAAACTCTGTCTGAAAGTTTGTCTGCCATGTCGTGGGTATTGCTTACCAGCACATCGAATGTTGGCTGCTTGGTTAAATGCTTGGTGATCAGTCAGACAGCCAGCTAAAGGTGTAGATGAGCAAATATGGCTGGAGTGCTAATGAGTCAGGGCAGATCTTCATCTGTAACCAGGAAGAGAGCATTAAACCCTAGAATATTGTAGAGAAGATCAAATTTGACACTGTGTCCAGCATCATCGCCTCCTCCCAGTAACTGCAGGTTTTAATAAAGATGTGCTGACTTAGGCCAAAAAAAAAAAAAAAAAAAAAAGACAGAAAAGAAAACTCCATTTTCTGGGAGAAATTCTAGCTTACTGCAGAAATTTGCATATGTAATGACAATAGGGAAAATGTCTCCAGAGCATGTCAGAGATCTTCATGGCAGCCCCTCTCATCTCAGGCCAAGAAGCCTGAGGGAAAATACAGACATTTTTCCATTTCCCAATTCACAAATTTCAACAATTTCTGCTGGACTGTGCAAATTGAAGAAAGACATCAAGGCTCATTATAGATTATCCCTACATTAAAAAAAAAAAAGTAATTAAACTATCTCTTTAAAAGCCCCGTGATATCCTTAAAGTTGGAGAAGCTCAGGCTTCAACTTGAAGAGCAGATGGAATTAATACTTGGAAGCTCTTCCTTCACGGCAGGTCAACTTCATGGCAAGCAGCTGTCTTGGAAAGACACTTTACGTGCACAGTTCTAGCAAGTGGGGATATCAGCCAAGCCAGCTTCCACCTGGCTTGGTAGGGCCTCTTCCTTCCCTCTGATGTAACTGGTTCTGCCTGAGAGGCCAGGCACATTCACATATAGAAATGTGATCTCAGTCCTAGTTGCTTCTGCAAACTAGAAGTGATTGTAAAGAAGCTCCAGCTCTGGCCGGGCACGGTGGCTCATGCTTGTAATTCCAACACATTGGGAGGCTAAGGTGGGCAGACCACCTGAGGTCAGGAGTTCAAGGCCTGCCTGGCCAACATGGTGGCAGGCCCTGTAATCCCTGCTACTCGGGAGGCTGAGGTAGGAGAATCGCTTGAACCTGGAATGTGATGAGTTGCCATGAAAAGCACCACTGTACTCTAGCCTGAGTGACAGAGTGAAACTCCATCTGCAAAATAAATAAATAAATAAATAAATAAATAAATAAATAAAATAATACAATAAATAAATTTAAAAAAAGAAGCTCCAGTTCTATCTTCACAGACTTTCTATCAATTATATTTCTATCTGAACCGCATGTATAAGTGCTATTACAGTTATAGTTATAGGTAGTTAAATAACTAGTTATCCCTGGCATTACTTTGGTTCTGGCTATATTATAGTTCGTTTCATAATATATGATGCAACATAAAAAGACTACAATAACATAAATATAACACATCTTTATCACAATTCTTTTAAAAATCTCATTGACATAACATTAAAGATATAAACAAACAAATGAAATAACAGCTGTAAAATGAAAAGAAAGAAAACACCATCAATAGATCAATTATTTGGGACACTCCTAGGAAACAGGCATTATAATACAATTCCAGGAAAGCTAGAATTGAGTTACCATAATTCAAGTTGCTGCAAAGGTAAGAGCAGCTTTTTTTTTTTTTTTTTTCCTGCAGTGGAACTCATGCAAATTTCATGTTCAGTTATTTAAAAAGTACAAAAACAAACTGTTAAGGATTTTAAGCACTTAAGATAATCATCATTATCAAATAATGAAGTTAATTATTTCCTAATGAACATATGGCCAGTCTTGTTTGAGTCTCTCCTCTTCCCAATGAATACACAGCAGTTGTCAAAAGTGATGTGTCACATAATGAAAACATGAACAACTGTTTCCCTAAGAAAGTGAACACTCTGCCCAGTAGTGATGTTTCCAGAGGTAGAAACGGAGAAGAGCCTGTAGTGACTTAAATTTGCTCAGCGGAGATGCTGGAGTAAAGATAAAGCAGTTCCAACACAGAATAAAGAAGCAGCCTGCTCTCCTGATCTTAAAAGCTTTAACTTACACAGACTCCAAAAATCTGTTCTTTTAGTTAACAGAAGAGGTAGTTGAGTCGAAGACTTTATAGTACTGCAGAGAAAACTCATCTTTCTACCTATGTGCTCCTGAACATGGACTGTAAAATGGAGTCAAATGCAGTAATTTTTAAATCACCAATGCCTGGCGATTGTGATTTACCTTGCTGAGGGTGTGTATTGGGCATTGCTATTTTTTAATGTCTCAAGTAAGCCTAGTAATCAGACACATTTGAAAAATCTTGGCCTATCATTAATGTACTCAGCAGGATCATTTCAGCAAGGAGTAATATAAAAATTCAAACAATAAGATATATTGTTTCAAATAAGATGTTCCTAAGTACAGCAGTGTTTGGTTAATTTAGCATCTCAGTGATGCTTTCAAGGACCTAACTACTGCCTACTTTTGGCCCCTGCCATCCTCTGTAGGGTCATCTCCCTCCTTTATGGTCAAAAAAGAGTAGAAGCTACATTCTTATACACTGATGTCAAAGAGAGAACATGGTTCGTTCTTCTGAGTTCACTTCTAAGAGTGATAAAACTGTTCCAAAAGCTAGAACTGAGTCACTTGTCTACTTCTGAGCTTACCACTAAGAAGAGAAACAAACTCATTATACTTACCCTGTAACAAATTGTATTTACTCAAGGCGTTTAGGACAAACCCAGGCCCAAGAACAAATGTTCATGTGTAGCAACCTGGTTTGAAACTCCTACTCACTTTCCTGATTAAAAAAAAGAAATGTTTACAATTTCTTTCCCACATTGTTAACTTTCTTTTGGTAACTCACATTTGAGTTTTTTACAAGCATTATGTTTAGATTTTTAAAAAGGTTATTTTTCCCCCATCTACAAGTTTCATTTGTGAACAAACATAATTCATTCTTGTTAATAATAGAATTTAAGTGATGGATTCTGAAGTTATGTATATATTACTTCAGTACTATTTTGCTTTTACCGCATAAGAAATGGTGTAGTCATTCAACGTGCTGGGAGCAACTGTCATGCTTTGGAGAGAGAACGGCAAAATTATCTGGCACAAAAACTGTTTAGTTAAAAGTGGTTAAGAATGATTCTACTCCACATATATATCTATACATAAATGTGATATCTATCTATCCATCTATCTAAAATTAGGATAATGTGTGTGTGTCTGTGTGAGGCAGAGAGATACTGTCTGTGTGTCCAGATTTCACTTGTCTTTAAGTTGCTGTGTAGAGAAAGGTTGGTTTGTTTATTTAAGCTTAGACTGGTAATGTTTTCACTTCTGTTCAAGTTTTTCCTCATTGATAGTATTTATCCTTTTAACCAGTTAGACCCACATTTTTTAAATAGAACCAAGGGACTCTTTTGGAAAAAATAATTTTTTCATGAATTCTTGTTTCCTCAGAAAGTAATTCTCAATTGTGGATGTTTAATACTTTCAGAATACACATCATTACTGTTATCTAGTGGCTGGGTTGCCATTAAAAGAGCATGAGTTGCAATAATATAAATGCCCAAAATGCTATTGCAATCTGCTATGTTCTTAAAATTACCATATTTTATAAAATAACTCAATGTCTATATGTTGTTTCCATAATAGAGTGCCCATTTGTTGAAATAATGATTAGAGGGATGTAATCTATGGAAATATGTTAGCTACTGTTGATAGAATCTCCTCACTCCCAATATTACCACTGCAGAAACAATATCTAAAAGCCTACAAGTTTTATTTGTCCTTTGGGAGCAGAAGCTCTTAAGTGACTTTATTCAAAGAGAAGTATATCAGATAGATGTGGCAGTAATGTGAGACAAGTAGACAGAACTATGTACTCAGATTAAACAGGGTTTAGAAGAATCAAGCAGGTACTCAGACACATTGATCCAAATAGAACAAGGGGCTTATGCCTTCATTTCTGAAGGGCCTTTGTTTAAAACAACTTGATGTGGTTAAGAGTGTGAGTTATTTTTAGTGTTATTAAACTACCTTACTGAGATCAGCAAACACATGATGAAGATTATGATAACATGAGACTTTATTAGTTATTGAAGATCCTAGGCATTTCTGTGTTTCGTGATTCATATGACACCAATGTCCCTGACATTTCTGTTTTTTGCCCCTAGCCTCTCTCTTTCAGTATTTGCCTTTTTCATTTCCCTGAAAAAAAAAAAAATCATCTTCTTAGGTTCAAGCAAAAGGTTAGGCATAAGGGTGTTTCTAAAAGAGGAAGTAGCGATTTCATATCTACCTTTCTTAATTGATGTCCTAATTCTAATACTCATCTTTTGTGATTCTCTATACAAAAGGAAAATATGGTCATCCTCTTGGAAGTATAAAAATAAATCATGTGATGAAATCATTGAAATCACTGTTTTATTTTTTCCTCAAGTTGTATATTTTTTCTTGTTTTATTGGTATAATGTGTATGTGCTTATAAGAAATTAACATCTTGTGTATTATAGTGATTTCCTTATTGCTAATTGATGTTTTTTAGTATAAGATATGAATACATTATCATTAAGAGATAAGGGCAGGACTGTAACAAAGAAAAATGTGTCAGCAAACATAAATACAAAATCTCAATAGTCTTCTCTCACCTGTTTGGAATTTTCTATGCATTTACATGCATATCATATTTTAACATACCTGTTGCTATCTTTTAAATATTAAGTACATATTTTCATAGACAGAGAACATGTAGGTCTAATTTTTGCCAGTTCTTTAATTGTGGTAAAATATGCATATCATAGGATTTAGCATTTTAAAGTTTACAATTCAGTGGCATTAAGTATATTCACATTATTTTTCAGTTGTCATCATCATCCATCTTCAGAAGATTTTTATTTTCCCAAACTGAAATTCTGTGCCATTAAACAAAAACTCCCCATCATTCCCTCCCCCTGGCCCTAGCAAGTACTATTCTACTTTTTGTATCTATACATTTTAGTACACTAGGTAATTCATATGATGAAAATTATACAACATTTGTTTGAGTCTGACATATTCCCTTGGCATAAAATCTTCAATATTCATCCATATTGTAGACTGTGTCAGAATTTCACTCCTTTTTAAGGCTGAATAATATCCCATTGTATAAATATACCACATTTTGTTTATACATTTATGCACTGATGGACATTTGAGTTGTTTCCTCCTTTTGGGTATTATAAATAATGCTGCTATGAACATGGGTATACAAATATCTGTTTGAGTCCTTGTTTTCAACTCATTTGGGTATAGATGCAGTCCCTGTATCATATGGTAATTCTATGTTTAATTTTTGAAGAACTAACATACTATTTTCCATAACAGATGCACCATTTTACAGTTTCACCAGCAATGCACAATAGGTTCAATTTGTCCACATCCTCACTGATTTGTTATTTTTTTTGTTTTTGTTCTTGTTTTCTTATAATATCTGCCTGATGGATATGAAGTAGTATCCAACTCTGGCTTTAATTTGTATTTCTCTGATAGGAGATAAGTATCTTTTCATGTATTTATTGGTCATCCATATAATTTATTTAGAGAAACATCTATTCAAGTCCTTGCCCATTTTTTTAATTGGGTTGTTTGTGTTAACCTAATAAACTAAACAATGTTCTCTAAAAGAAAAAAGATATTTATTTGGGAATAGAGCATTTCAATTAGAATACACATGCCATAGTAAACTATATGCATATTCAGCAAGATAAAGAAAGACAAAGATTTTTAAAGGAAAAAATAAGGAGGATTTTATTTTATAGTTGTTTTTAAATAATTATACTCAACTACAGAGATCAGTAACAGCTTAACACTAGTCTAACGTTGGGAGGGCAGTGCTGGGCAGATGTTTTTGAAGAAGTATATTTCGTATAAGGTTGTGATGCCCTTTGTGCAAGGTTGTGTGTTTTGTGGAGTCTTTTTTTAGTCAGTCATAGAAGTGTGAGAACCCTCTTTTCATGGACTTCTCTAACTCTGTTTACCAGGGGTTTCATAACATTGATGACTCTATTTTGATTTTGACAACTTTTACACTTGTTTGTTGTTGTTGTTGATGATGATGACTTATAAGAGTTCTTTATATGCCCTGGATATTAGTCCCTAATCAGATATGTGATTTATAAATATTTTCTTCCATTATGTGTGTTGCTTGCTCACTCTATTGATGGTGTCTTTTAATAGACAAACATTCTCAATTTTGATGCAGCCCGATTTATATATTTTTTGTTGTTGTCTATGCCTAGTGTCGTATCAAAGAAATTATTGGCAAATCTGAGACACAACAAAAAAAGAGAATTTTAGACCAATATCCCTGATGAACATCAATGCAAAAATCCTCAATAAAATACTGGCAAACTGAATACAGTAGTACATCAAAAAGCTTATCCACCATGATCGAGTGGGCTTCATCCCTGGGATGCAAGGCTGGTTCAACATAGGCAAATCAATAAACGTAATCCAGCATATAAACAGAACCAAAGACAAAAACCACATGATTATCTCAATAGATGCAGAAAAAGCCTTTGACAAAATTCAACAGCCCTTTATGCTAAAAACTCTCAATAAATTCAGTATTGATGGAACGTATCTCAAAATAATAAGAGCTATTTATGACAAACCCACAGCCAATATCATACCGAATGAGCGAAAACTGAAATCATTCCCTTTGAAAACTGGCACAAGACAAGGATGCCCTCTCTCACCACTCCTATTCAACACAGTGTTGGAAGTTCTGGCCAGGGCAATCAGGCAAGAGAAAGAAATAGAGGGTATTCAATTAGAAAAAGAGGAAGTCAAATTGTCCCTGTTTGCAGATGACATGATTGTATATTTAGAAAACCCCATCATCTCAGTCCCAAATCTCCTTAAGCTGATAAGCAACTTCAGCAAAGTCTCAGGATACAAACTCAAAGTGCAAAAATCACAAGCATTCTTATACACCAATAACAGACAAAGAGAGAGCCAAATCATGAATGAACTCCCAATCACAATTCATTCAAAGAGAATAAAATACCTAGGAACTTACAAGGGATGTGAAGGACCTCTTCAAGGAGAACTACAAACCACTGCTCAATGAAATAAAAGAGGACACAAACAAATGGAAGATCATTCCATGCTCATGGATAGGAAGAATCAAAAATGTGAAAATGGTCATACTGCCCAAGGCAATTTATAGATTCAATGCGATCCCCATTAAGCTACCAATGACTTTCTTCCCAGAATTGGAAAAAACTGCTTTAAAGTTCATATGGAACCAAAAAAGAGCCCGCATTGCCAAGATAACCCTAAGTCAATAGAACAAAGCTGGAGGCATCACACTACCTGACTTCAAACTATACTACAAGGCTACACTAACCAAAACAGCATAGTACTGGTACCAAAACAGAGATATAGACCAATGGAACAGAACAGAGCCCTCAGAAATAATACCACACATCTACTACCATCTGATTTTTAACAAACCTGACAAAAACAAGAAATGGGGAAAGGATTCCCTATTTAATAAATGGTGCTGGGAACACTGGCTAGCCATAAGTAGAAAGCTGAAACTGGATCCCTTCCTTACTCCTTATACAAAAATTAATTCAAGATGGATTAGAGACTTAAATGTTAGACCTAAAACCATAAAAACCCTAGAAGAAAACCTAGGCAATACCATTCAGGACATAGGCATGGGCAAGGACTTCATGTCTAAAACACCAAAAGCAATGGCAACAAAAGCCAAAATTGACAAATGGGATCTAATTAAACTAAAGAGCTTCTGCACAGCAAAAGAAACTATTGTCAGAGTGAACAGGCAACCTACAGAATGGGAGAAAATTTTTGCAATCTACTCAAATGACAAAGGGCTAATATCCAGAACCTACAAAGAACTCAAACAAATTTACAAGAAAAAAACAAACAACCCCATCAAAAAGTGGGCAAAGGGTATGAACAGACACTTCTCAAAAGAAGATATTTATGCAGCCAACAGATACATGAAAAAATGCTTATCATCACTCGCCATGAGAGAAATGCAAATCAAAACCACAATGAGATACCGTCTCACATCAGTTAGAATGGCAATCATTAAAAAGTCAGGAAACAATAGGTGCTGGAGAGGATGTGGAGAAATAGGAACACTTTTACACTGTTGGTGGGACTGTAAACTAGTTCAACCATTGTGGAAAACAGTGTGGTGATTCCTCAAGGATCTAGAACTAGAAATACCATTTGACCCAGCCAAACCATTACTGGGTATATACCCAAAGGATTTTAAATCATGCTACTATAAAGACACATGCACATGTATGTTTATTGCGGCACTGTTCACAAAAGACTTGGAATCAACCCAAATGTCCATCAGTGACAGACTGGATTAAGAAAATGTGGCACATACACACCATGGAATACTATGCAGTCATAAAAAAGGATGAGTTTGTGTCCTTTGTAGGGTCGTGTATGCAGCTGGAAACCATCATTCTCAGCAAACTATCGCAAGAACAGAAAACCAAACACTGCATGTTCTCACTCATAGATGGAAATTGAACAATGAGATCACTTGGACATAGGAAGGGGAACATCACACATCGGGGCCTATTGTGGGGTGGAGGGAGAGGGGAGGGATAGCATTAGGAGATATATCTAATGTAAATGACGAGTTAATGGGTGCAGCACACCAACGTGGCACATGTATACATATGTAACAAACCTGTAGGTTGTGCACATGTACCCTAGAACATAAAGTTTAATAAAAAAAAAAAAAGAAATTATTGCCAAATCCAATGTCATGAAGTTTTCCTCATGTTTTCGTCTATAAGTTTTATAGTTGTTGCTTTCATGTTTAGATTTTTAATACCTTTGAGTAAATTACTACACATTATGCAAGGTAAGAGTTCAACTATATTATTTTGTATATCAATACCTGTTTTTCCCAGTACTATTTGTTGAAAAGACTGTCCTATCACCTATGAATGTTCTTGGTATGGTCTAACTGTTTTGGTAAACCGCTTACAAGAATTCCATTTTTGCACATACAAGAATATTTTAGCTACCCTTTTTCAATATATATATTACTTGATGACTGGTAATAATGCTTATTACAAATAATGCTGCCATTGTCATACATATTTATATCTGTGTTTTCATATGTGCAAATATATTTATAAGAGATAGACTTTATTTGATATTCTTAGTTTATATGCATTTTAAGTTAAAAATATGACAACTAACTAATTCGTGTATATTTTTAGCAATTACCACATCCATTAACAGTGTATTGCAGTAACCACAATTGTTTGCACCAACCTAAATAGCTTAACTAAGCCTATCCATATAGACAATATCATTTCTCTTCCCACAGTTGTTTTTCAGATGAGATACGTGGGCAATTGTAATGAAATGCAAAATTTATTTATTAAGTAGGGAAAAAGTACCCTTTTTTCCTACACGTTGATGTGACTCAGGAAACAGATAACCTTATTTGTGGCAGTCTACCATTTTGAAAACCTGAAAAGAGCCATGTTGCAAGAGGCAAGTAAACAGAAATGGGAGAATGCTAAGAAAATCTTAGAGAACTAGGATGGAACCTGTTTAAATATTCATTATACCTTCCCTACTAGATCATTTCAGTGTATTAGCCAATATATTTTATGGCTTTTTAACCTATTTTGCATTGTTTTTTATGCCAAAAAACATTCAGACTTCCCCATCGTGAACTTGATTTCTATTTCCTTAGTTTGAAGTCAAGCACATTTTCATAAACTTATCAATTTTTTATTCTGTTTTTCCTGTTTATTTACCTCTTACATTTGTTAGTAATTTCCAATTATTTGCTATATATCAAGTGGTACTAATA
The DNA here is from genome assembly GCF_008728515.1 of Papio anubis. Classification (NCBI taxonomy): domain Eukaryota; kingdom Metazoa; phylum Chordata; class Mammalia; order Primates; family Cercopithecidae; genus Papio; species Papio anubis. The sequence goes on from NC_044978.1 coordinate 73,062,498, forward strand.
CCCATGAAATATGAGGCAACTATTTTCTATGAGACAGATGCTTATCTTGAATATCTTTCTGATTACTCTTGTCATAAGGAAATGGGTAATTCTTTTAAATATATTGAATATTAAGTTCAAATATATTAATCATTTCTTAATCCTATGTTTCTATAATGTCATAAAATTGCTAAAATAAATGAATACTTCTTTATACCAATTAAATAATATTTATATATATAAGATTTGTCTTCTTTGTTAACTTAGTTTTTTAATATTTGATAACATTCACAATGCCAATGTAATTTACTGTGAGAGAGAGTGTGGAATATGGTTTCATAGCAAAGACTATGCATCTAGACAGCCTATGTCAAAACTCTGGTTCTACAAGCTTACTAGGTATTTGTGATTTTGAAAATTATTAATTTCTCTGTGACTTTGTTTTCTGTTTTATAAGATTAAAATATTAGTAGTAACTATGTTGTGGTGTTGTTGAGAGCATATATAATTTATAGAAAGTACTCTGTTACTTGTAGCTATTATTTTTATTAACATAAAATGTAATTTTAACCATTTCCATCTTTACTTATGTACTTCTGGAATGTTTTAAATTTATTTAAATTTTAAATTTTATTTTAAATTTATATGTATAAATTTTTCATTTATACATTTTAAATGTATAAATATATACATTTATCATTTTAAATTTATATGTATAAATCTATGTATATATATAAATTATAGCTACTTCATATCATTATTTTATGTTTTATTCCTCCACAATGTCATAAACACAGCTTTTGTTGTTACAGTATCTTTTGAAACTTGTAGCTATTATTTTTATTAACATCAAATGTAATTTTGATCTTTCCATCTTAACTGCTTCTATAACTTTTACTGCATCATTTTACATTAGATATATAAATCTATGTGTATATATATAAAATTATAGTTCCTTCCTATCATTATTTTATGCTTTATTCCTCCACAATGTCATAAACTCAGCTTTTGTTGTTACAGTATCTGTGCTGGATTTTATATTTTACTTGTTAAATTCCATTATTAAAATATATTTTCAAAAATATTAAACTCACACAATCCCCTCGCCACACTTTTTTATTAATATAAAATGAAACTAGGCTAATAGATGATTACTTTACTAATTTGGAGAGCTTGATATAGAGAGACACATCTAGATGATGTAACTTTTTATGTTTAAGAAAAAGTGGACTTTGTAACCGGAGAACCTGCATTGTACTTTCACATTTGTCTTCCAGTATTTATGTAAATTGAAAGAATTTATTTCTGCATCTTAACTGGTCCATGCAGTATCAGTTTAAACTCTGAAGGTTCTGGAGATTTAGTGGAGTAAGTCTGTCATATGTATGACCCATGCCCATGTGAGTAACCCCCAATAAAATCCCTGGACACCAGGGATTAGAAAAACTTCATATTTGCTTTTACACTTTATTGTTGGAAGAATTAAGTGTTGTCTACATGACTCTACTGAGAGAGGAAAACTGGAAGTTTGTGCTTGACTTCTTTTGGATTACATTGTATATGCCTTTACCTTTGCTAATTTTCACTTGTATCTTTATACTGTAATAAACCATTGCCATGAGTATCAGTTTTTCTGAGTTATGTGAGTTCTTCTAGTGAATCATCAATCTGAGAGTTGGCTTGAGGACCACCAGCCTTCCAAGCAACAACTACCAGTCCTCTATACTCATATGTCACTACCATTGAACTTTTGCTTACCATAGATTAGTTTCTCCTGTTGTTGAACTTTTATATAAACGTAGTCATAGAGTATGCATGCATTTCTGTCTGACATCCTTTGCCCAACATGCTTTTTGCTATCATAATATTTGTTGTGATTTATTCATATTGTTGTGCATATTAGTATTCCATTCTTTGTACATTTCTGAGTGTATTCCATCTTATGTATATCTCAACATTTGTTCATCCGTTCTAATGTTGATAGACATGTGGGTTATATCTATCTGAGGATATCATGAATAAAACTCTATAAACATTCTTATAAGGTCTCTTTTAAGACATATGTTTTTATTTATCTTGGTTAAACATCCAGGAGTGAAAAATATTTTATTCCAAAATAGTTGTTATAATTTGTAGTTTCACCAGTGTTCTATCACTTGATCTTAGCCAAAAGGCAGAGAAGTGATCCAGCATTACCTCAGAGTTCTAGTTGCTCCACTTCTTTGCCAATATTTAGTGCAGTTGGTGATTTTAATTTCAATTTTAATTTTGGCAGTTCTAGTGAATATAGAGGGATGATTCACTGTGTTTCTGCTTTGTAGTTCCCTGAAGACAAAGGAAGAAATGAGAGAGAGAGAGAGAGAGAGAGAGAGAATGGGAGAGACAGAGAAAAGGAGAGAAAAGGATGGGAGAGATAAAGAGCTAAGAGATAGTATCAAATAGTCAAGTTGGACTTTTATGATTCAGAGATCCTACACATTTATCAAATATTACTGGTAACTTTAAGGATATAAGTAACTGTGTCACAGGCAAGGCAGTAAGAGATTTGAGACAATCCACACCTCTCCCCAGGTCGTTCCTTTTCATACAATATACGGATTAACAAATGAGGTCATAAATTACACAAAAGGAAGCTTCTTATTCATGAAATAACTTTATTTCATAGCTTTCTAATGAAATAGCTGGTTATTTTCTTGTTTAGTATTTACTTATTACAGGGAATCATATCCCATAAATTCATAGATTATGTCATAGATTTTTTATTATGTGGAACCCTAACAAGGTACATATTTCTAAAAGCAGTTCATAAAAAAGAACACTCTCGTTATCAATTACATTTGATTTATTTAATATGAGGTTGGTAATTTGTATGTTTATCTGGCATGGTAACATTCGTTATTTTTTGGGATGAGGTTATGAGACAAACTCAAGTAATTTAAAGAATGAGCTCCATAACCGTTGTTTAACCCCTTTGTTCCATAATATTGGTAAGATATTCTCAGAGTCTGTGACATAGCTTATTTCTTTTTTGTAAAATGGGGATGTTTTATGTTCAGAAGTTATTAATTTTAATAAAGTTAAATTTGTTTTTGTTTTATGTTTAGTAATTTTATGTTCTCTCTAAAATGAAATATTTCCAACTGTATTTCCTCCCAAAATTTATACCTTTGTTTTAAATTTAAAACTCTGATTTGTATCAGCATCTTAATATTATTATTTGAATTCATTCAGTAGCATACTCTTACTCTTGTGTCATTCTTTATTCTCTTACAAAAGTAATATTGTAATTGAGGTCTCACAGTGTTGTCCAGGCTGGCCATGAACTTGTGGGTTCAAGCAATCTTCCCGCAGGATCCTCCTGAGTACCTAGGAGTTTAGTCACAAGCCATCATTCCTAGCTATACTTCTTTTTGTTGCACTTGCTAATTCCTCCAGTACAATGCTGTATCAAAATGGTAGAATTAATGATTCACATATTTTTAATTTTAAAGTCAGAGTGTCACCTCCTAAATTATTAACTATAAAGTTAGGGGTAGCTTCTATGTTTGCTTGTATTTTTTTTGATTTTGTAAACACAGCCTGTATCAGACCTAGAAACTTTAAATTCCTACTTTGCTTATTTTTTTTCTTTGAATGAACTTTGACTCTTGTCAATGTATTATCTTTGCCAATTGACATCATATCTACTTTTATCCTTTATATTTGTAATATGATAAATTACATTGATTTTTTATTGTTTAAACCATCACTCAATTTCCTGTTGACACCACTTGGTCATGATGTATAATTGTTTATAAAAGATACTATTGATCAGTCCCACTAGCATTCAAAATATTTTTCTCATCTTCAATTTCATTAAAGAGTTTGTATAAGATGGCATTAGTTTTTCATTGAACATTGATAAAATTCACCAATGAAAGCATTTGTGTAAGAATTTTCTCTATTGGGGGATATATTAGAATTTTAAATTGTTTAATAAGCATAGGTTATACAAATTTTCTGTTTGTTCTTAGTGTTGATTGTGTTTAATCAAAGGATTCATCTTTTTTACACAAGTTATTGAATGTATTATTAAGTTTTGCTATGTTTCCTTATTTCCATTTTATTTTCGACAGTATCTATAGAAAAGACACTGTATCTTGTACAGTATCTTCCTTCTTTAGCTGCTAATATTGATAATTTCTGTTTTCCCTTTTATTCTTGATAGGTCTTGCTAGTAGTTTATCAGTTTTGCTAATCAACTTTACTAACTTTCTGGTTTTTTTGTATTATTCATTTTCCTGATATCTTTATTATTCCATTTATTTTACTTACTTTGCTTTATCTGCTTCCCTCCCCCTCAATTCTTTAAAAATAATCTTAGATTATATATTTGTAAACTTTATTCTTTAATAATATAAGCATTTATATTAAGAGATACCTAATCACTACCCCCTTGATTCTGGGTAGACACTGTGACTGACATAAACAACTGTGAAATAAGTGATAGTACCAGTTGTAAATGTAGTTTATAATTGTCCTGGAAACTTCTGCATCCTCATATTTAAATGATCACCTTGTAATCCTCTATCTTGGAACAGATGTTCTATCCTGTAAAAATCTCTTACTACATAGGTAGGCTACATGTAGGTGCTCGTTTTTCTCTCATTTTGATTAGGAATGCCTCACGGGGTTATCATTCCTCTCTATCACAGTTATATATTGGGTGAGTGGAGGTGCAGGTAACTAGACTTCCTTCACAGGGATTTAGCTCAATAAGTACCATATACAAAGAACTGTATTCAAGAAAGCACACACAAAGAGCCTCATCATTATAAATACATTATTTAGATAATGAAATTCTGGACTTAGGGCTGATGTCCTAAAGGGAGAAAACTTTGATGCTGTGCAAGGAGAATTGAACATATTTTGATTGTAGGAAAAGGTGAATTATTGTGGCCAGGAGGCAATGTTAGTCCATTCTCAAACTGCTAAGAAAGACATACCTGAGACTGAGTTTAAAATTAATTACAATTATACATCATGACCAAGTGGTGTTAACAGGAAATTGAATGATGGTTTAAACAATAAAAAATCAATGTAATTTATCATATTATAAAGATAAAAGATAAAAATTTATAAAGGAAAAAAGGTTTAATTGGCTCACACTTCATCATGACTGGGGAGGCCTCAGGAGGCTTACAATCGTGGTGGAAGGGGAACCAAACACAACCATCTTCATATGATGGCATGAAGGAGAAGGGCCAAGAAAAGGGGGGAAAGCCTTTTATAAAACCATCAGGTCTTATGAGAAATCACTCACTATCACAAGAACAGCATGAAGGTAACCACCCTGATTAAATTACCTGCCAGCTGGTCTCTCCCATGATAAGTGGGGATTATGGGAACTACAATACAAGATGAGATTTGGGTGGGGACACAGCCAAACCATACCATTCCACCCCTGACCCCTCCCAAATCTCCTGCCCTCACATTTCAAAACACAATCATGCCTTCCCAACAGTCCTCCATAGTCTTAACTCATTCCAGCATTAACCCAAAAGTCCAAGTCCAAATTCTCATCTGAGACAAAGCAAGTCCCTTCCACCTGTTACTCCATAAACTCAAAAACAGGTTAGTTGCTTCCTAGATAAAATGGGGATAAAGAATTGGGTAAATACACCCATTACAAATGGGAGAAATTGACCAAAATGAAGAGGCTACAGGTCCCATGCAAGTCTGAAATCCAGAAGGGCAGCCAAATATTAAAGCCCTGAAATGATCTTCTTTAACTCTATATCTCACATCCAGGGCATGCTGAAGCAAAAGGTGGGCTCTCCCACAGCCTTGGGCACCTCCGCCTCCGTGGTGTGCAGGGTACAGACCCACTCCTGTCTGCTTTCATGGGCTGGCGTTGCGTCTGTGGCTTTTCCAGGCACAAGGTACAAGCTGTTGGTGGATCTACTATTTTGGGATCTGGACAACAGTGGCCCTCTTCTCACAGATCCACTAGGCAGTGTCCAATGGGGACTCTGTGTGGGGGCTTCAACCCCACATTTTCCATCCACACTGCCCTAGCAGAGGTTCTGCATGAGGGTTCCACCCCTGCAGCAAACGTCAATAATTTTTTTTTTTTTTTTTTGCTTTCCTTTTCCTATTTTAATAAGAATCACTAAATTTCTAGTTAATGTTGTATGGTTGATAGTATTTCAGCCTATTTTTTTCTTCTATGCTGATTTTATCCTCAGAAAGAATCTTACATGGAGCTGAAATCATTGTATCAATTTTCTAAAAAGCAATCTTAATCACTTTCCAGGCCTTGATTTCTCTATTTACATTTTCATGAACGTATATTAACTTATTCTTGTGTATGACTGTACATATTTGGGGATTAACTTTATCAAATTTAAATGTTGTGCTATCCCAGTGAGCATAAAACCTAGTTACTTGGGTGCACCTGCTCACATAATTGATTTCTATATTCATGGGGATTCTGAAGCACTAAGTGCACGAGCAGTTATCATTAAGGCAGTTTCACAGGCCTCTGAGTGTTGTGTTCTAATAATCTACAAATGCTGTAAAAGAGAATATGAATAAAGACTTAACAGTGGCTTTGATAACTGGGTGACAACACCTGACAAAGCAAATTCTAGATACCATAAAAGCTCAGAACCAAGAAGTAACTTACAGTATTCTTTGTTCCATAGTCAGGATACACAGGTTCGGGAATGAAGGGATTGAACAAAGGAGTGCCTTTTCTCCCTATTACTTTCCCTTATGCTCCCTCACAATCATTAACACACTCATAGGTAACCCCTATGTTGATTTATCAGATCATAGCTACATTTTTTCTGCTTTTAAAATTTAAATGGCATCATCTTATGCGTGTGGCTTTTTTGGTTCGACATCATGTTTATGTTATGATTCTCAGTTTGTTTTATAGATCTGTTAAACTGTTATTGACTTTTTACCACCTGTTTTACCATTTGAGAAAATATGTTAACTAATTTGGGGGTGGATTTGTCAATTTCTCCTATTCATATATTTGATTTTGTTTTATGTACTTAAAACTATTCAGTACACACAGATTTTAAATGTAACTTTATGTTGATATTTTCATCTTTATCATTATCAATATCTCCTTTATACTTCATTTTTTATTACTCAGCAATAAGTGTATATACATCAACATTCTTTTAATAGCATTTGCTTGTATCTGTTTTCATCCTTTTACTTTTTCTTATTCTTAAATTTAAGCTCTATTCCTTATATACAGATATTTTAAAATTTGTAATTCATTCTAACAATCCAATTTTTTAATTGGTACATATAATTCACTTACTTATATTTAATTTACTGACGAACTTGTGTTTATATCATATTACTGTAGTTTTTATTTTAACTTTTGTATTTTCTTTTAGTATCTTTACTTAGATTCAAGGAATATTTGCTATTTTTCTCATTAACTTGATATACATCGTCTTATTATTTTTTCAGTGGTTATAATGGAGTTATAATATACATTAGTGACCTAATACAGTATATAATTACTTTTATAACTTCCCTAAACTATTAAAACCATACAACACAAAAATCTACTTGCCCTTCCTTCATTTGGAATTATTGTTTTTACACTTGTATTTCTGCATATAATTAAACCAATATAGGCATGCACATGTATATTTTTTCTTTCTTTCTTTTTTTTTTTTTTTTTGAGACGGAGTGTCACTCTGTCACCCAGGCTGGAGTGCAGTGGTGCGATCTCGGCTCACTGCAAACTCTACCGCCCAGGTTCATGCCATTCTCCTGCCTCAGTCTCCTGCATACCCGGGACTGCAGGTGCCCGCCACCACACCCGGCTACTTTTTTTTTTTTTTTTTTTTTTTTTTTTTGTAAAGACGGTATTTCACCGTATGAGCCAGGATAGTCTCAATCTTCTGACCTCGTGATCCACCCACCTCGGCCTCCCAAAGTTCTGGGATTACAGGTGTGAGCCACCATGCCTGGCCGTTTATTTTTTTTCTCACATATATATATTTTACTTGATTTGCATTCTTTCCTGCATTTCCTTCAGTCTTCCTGCTATCATCAACTACTTCCTCCTAAAAACCTACTTTTAGTATTCTATTAATGTACTTCTACTTGTTATAGATTTTCTTAACTTTTTTGCACAAAGTTATCATTATTTTGCTTTCCATTGAAAGAGATTTTAAAGGATATAGAAATCATTTTCTTTGAGGACTCTAAAGAAGTTATTTTCTTTGAGGACCCTAAAGAAGTTTCTTCGAGGACTCTAAAGGATATAGAAATTATTTTCTTTGAGGACTTTAAAGATTCCCTCCAAATCTCATGTTGAATTCTGATTTTCAAGTTGGAGGTGGGTCCTAGTGGGAGGTGATTAAATCATGGATGCAGATCTGTCATGAATGGTTTAGCACCATCTCCTCAGTGATGAGTGAGTTCTTGTTCGGTTAGTTCATATGAGATCTGGTTGTTTAAAAGTCTGGGACCTCTCCTCCCTTGCTCACCCGTTCCCTTTCTCATTATGTGACACACCTGCTCCCCCTTCACCTTCTGCTGTGACTGTAAGCTCCCTGAAGCCCTTACCAGAGCAGATGCAGTATCATCCTTCTTGTAAACCCTGCAGAACCATAAGGTATTTAAACCTTTTTTCTTTATAAATTCCCCAGTCTCAGATATCCCTTTTTAGAGGCAAATGGCCTGATATGGTTTGGCTCTATGGCCCCACTCAAATCTCACCTAAATTGCAATGTCCATAATTTCCACGTGTCAAGGGCAGAACCACATGGAGGTAATTGGATAAAGGGGGCGGTTCCCCCATGCTGTTCTCCTGATAGTGAGTTCTCATGAGATCTAATGGTTTTATAATAATCTGGTATCAACTAATTCTTAGTGTATTTATTCTAGCACATCATCAGTTTGCAAACGTTAAACCTAGTTTATTCAGCAAAACAACACTACAAAAAATCTGTTCTTATTTTTTTTTTTTTTAAACAGAGGCTGTCTGTGATGTCTCCCCCCTCCGCCCCCAACACCCAGCTTTAAATTTCTCGGAGAAGCTGCTCCCGTTGGTTACCTGGGTTCTTTTCTATTTCCTAGGTGTCTCGGCTGGTTTGAGAAATAAAGGGAAAGAGTATAAGAGAGAGAAATTTAAAGCTGGGTGTCCGGGGGAGACATCACATGTCGGCGGGTTCCGTGATTCTCTCCGAGCCATAAAACCAGCAAGTTTTATTAGCAATTTTCAAAAGGGGAGGGAGTGCACGAATAGGGTGTGGGTCACAGAGATCACATACTTCACCAGCTAATAGAATATCACAAAGCAAGTGGAGGCAGGGCGAGATCACAGGACCACAGGATGGGGCAAAACTAAAATTGCTAATGAAGTTTCGGGCACGCATTGTCATTGATAACATCTTATCAGGAAACAGGGTTTGAGAGCTGACAACCTGTCTGACCAAAATTTATTAGGCAGGAATTTTCCTCGTCCTAATAAGCCTGGGAGAGCTACAGGAGACTGGGGTTTATTTCATCCCTTTAGCTTCGACCATAAAAGATGGCACGCCTTGAGGGGGCTGTCTATAAACTTACCCTCAGGGCGCATTCTCTTTCTCAGGGATGTTCCTTGCTGAGAAAAATAATTCAGCGGCATTTCTCCTATTTGCTTTTGAAAGAGGAGAAATATGGCTCTGTTCCGTCTGGTTCACCAGTGGCCAGAAGTCTTATCTCTGGTGTTCCCGGAATATTGCTGTTATCCTGTTCTTTTTTCAAGATGCCCAGATTTCATATTGCTCAAACACACATACTCTACAATTTGTGCAGTTGACGCAATCATCACAGGTCCTGAGGCGACATTCATCCTCCTCAGCTTAGGAAGATGACAGGATTAAGAGATTAAAGTAAAGACAGGCATAGGAAATCACAAGGGTATTGATTGGGGAAGTGATAAGTGTCCATGAAATCTTCAATTTATGTTCAGAGATTGCAGTGAAGACAGGCGTAAGATATTATAAAAGTATTAATTTGGGGAACTAATAAATGTCCATGAAATCTTCACAATTTATGTTCTTCTGCTGCGGCTTCAGCCGGTCCCTCCTTTCAGGGTCCCTGACTTCCTGCAACAGCTGTCCTATCTGAATATTAGTAAATTACATCCAGAAAAAACAATTTCAAAATATAATTTCACCTCTCTATCATTCTTTTCTCTCTAGAACATTGGCCCTTCTGTTGTGCAATGACTCTGCAAGTCCCAGAATACTTTATATTCAAAATATATATTTGAATAAATATTTTTGTGCAATATAATAAATATATTTTTGTACAAATATAATCAAATTGGATTTTTTTTATTTCCACATACATGAAGGTTTGGTTTTCTCTTTGAAAAATATTTGCTAATAAAACTGCCCAGTGTTTTACTGGGTAAATATTTTCAAATGCATAAATAGTACTGAATACTCACACACAGTTATGAGTTCTAAGTATTATTATCTTTGTGAGGAAACTGCACCTTGGGGAGACTAAATAACTTCATTAGAGTTCAATTGCTTAAGAGTGGCAGAATCAGGATTTGAGCACAAGTTTTCCACATCTGATTTCTTTGCTACTAAACTATGTTAAACAAGTTTGGAGAGAGTAGATATTGGTTAGATTTCCATATTTAACTTCTATTATTAAATTAGTGCTCATGGAGATTAGTTTTAAATTGCTAAGCATCTGGCTTACTTTCTATAAAATGTGATATATTATTTACTTCATTGAAATATCACTCAACAGTATTGAATACATATTAGAAACACTGTCTATATTATCTGCAACACGTCATATTAAAATTTATAAATTGTAAAATAATCTATATTCTAGATTCTCAGTGAGCTAAAAATAAACATTTTTATTAACAGACTCAAATATATTTGGTTTTTGCATACAATATAAAAATAAGATGCAAAATTATATAAAGTGAGACTTATGCTTAGTAATTAATGTTTCAGTATTTTATCTCACTTAGAATAATGTCAATGTTTGATGAGTATTTATTATTTAATTTAGTATTTCTAAGTTTTCCAGTTACCGAACATATTTTGAAAATTATTTTAAAACAGACATATTATAACATATATTATTTTTAAATAAAATTCATCATAATGATTCAATTTGATCAAATCAAATTTATGACTTTTATATTAAATATTCTATAGATATAATATTAGCTTATTCAATTAGTAAACCCATGTAGAAGAAAATACATGTCTTATTATACTTAATGCTGATTACTCAGAAGACATAGCCTTTGTTATGTAAACAAATATTACACAAGTCTTATTTGCCAAAGGCTTACTCCAATTATATAAATCTGAATCTTCAAAACATTTGGGTTAATTTCTATATTTAGGATTATTTAATATATTAGCACTTATTTACTTCTATGGCAAATATAATAGAGCTCTTTTAAGTGATTCGATAAATGAATTTGGTAATACCATCTGGAGGTAAGAAAATGTCACATGTGTAACCTAATGCATACATAGGTATATATGAGACAGATGCAAATAAAGATCTTTTAGCTTTCATTCTAAAACTTTAGCTATGTGTCAGGCATAAACACAGCAATACAAAAGTCACCTGTTTTTGTAGCTGTTGACTCTCAACTCTGTTTGATTTTGGATTTTGTCAGAATTATGTTTCTGACAATTGAGACAAATTGTGGTTACTGGCCCAATAAGAGGGCTAAAGCTTCCCACCAATATTTGTGAAGAAGGCTTTTAATATTGTTTTGTGCACTGATATGTAATTTTGTGAAGGCTGTAGACTAAATTTTGGGTGAGGGACTGAAAAGACACCAAGAAGATATCTGGGTGTCTCCAAAACCCATGTGAATAGATGAAATACCCAATCTGTTTTCTATTAGCTCTTCTGGTACCAAGGGGTTAATATTGGGGTGCATGGACCCCTTCAGTGCTCTGAAGAGTTCATGGGACCCATAATTCAAGTGAATATTGGGATTTGAGGGGCTGAAGTAGGAAGGAAAAGATGACTCAGGGGTAGATAAAGGGATGGAGAAGGTAGATCAAAGGATTTTAAGGAGCTACAGGAAAGCTTGAAGGTGGGCAAGAGAGAAAGAAAAGTGGAAGTGAGAGAAGGGAGAAGTTTTAGATGAACCAGCTTCAGGAGATCCTGTTTTCCAAAAAGGAAATTGAAGTTTTAAATTATCCTTTCTAACATCATGCCAAAGAAAAAAAAAGGAAGTGGACAGAGGATGTATCTTAGTCCCCTAGCACATAGTGAGCAGGAGTATGAGGCAGAAGAGTATCAGTAGATTGCGAATCTATTTCCATTATAACAGGAGATCTCTGGTTTTGTAAGACTCTAAAATGTGCAAGGAAATTAACCCAAAAGGGGATTCTAACCCTTATATAATTGCTCAAAAAAATCAAAATCCACTCCTGTCATGCCTCAAAATGTCTATAGCATAGACTCAGGATTCAGACTCACTGAAGTATTGCCTAGAGTCTAGCCAACGTCAACACGGGTGTGCACTTTCCTTAGGGTGAAAGATCCAGAGTTGAATGGAGGTTCCAGTCCTGATCAGGGTCATGGCAGCAACGAACTGTTAAGAAATCACACTGAACCAGGTGCAGAGGCTCATACCTGTAATCCCAGCACTTTGGGAGGCCAATACAGATGGATCGCTTGAGCCCAGGATTTCGAGTCCAGACTGGGGAACGTGATGCAACCCTCACTCTACAAAAAATAGAATAATTAGACAGATGTAGTGGTGTAGAACTGTAGTTCCAGCTACTTGGGAGGCTGAAGTGGGAGGATCACTTGAGCCTGAGAGGCAGAGGGTGCAGTGACCTGTGATCATGCCACTGTACTCCAGTCTGGGTAACAGAGTGAGACCCTGTCTCAAAAAAATAAAATAAATAAAATAAAAATAAAAGATAACTGTATCACAATGGACAAAGATGAACAAACAGAAATTGATTTTTCTTTTCCAATATTATTGCCAGCCATGTGGGAGAGAGAACATACCAAGTCTGGATACTCAACTGCACTCTAACAAAAGGCAGGAGAGCTTTTAAAAACTGGGATGGGTGGCTCTTAGGCCATCTAATTGACTCTACTCCAAGGAAAAGTAAGCTTGTTTCTATTTTCCTGACAGGAGGTAGTTTCACAGCTTGGAGCACCAAGATTAGGATCCTACCCTCCCACAGAAACAGAGACAGGGGACTATCTTCCTTGATTGTATTTCAAAGGGATGGCCCCCAGGTCCTTGAGAAAGTCCTGGCAAGAGTCTTTTCAAACTTTTACATCTCAGAGGAGCAGAAAAATAATTTACAATTACACCCCAGTTTTCTAAAGTAAATGAGAAAATGAAGGTCAGGGGCCTGAAGAAGCCTGTGTAAATTTTAATCAAACTGAGGGGAACTTTAAGGCTGTCTTGGTAATAGTTTTTGTTAACATTTATATCATATGTCCAGTGGTGTAGTTTTTTGTTTTTGTTGTTGTTGTTTTTGTTTGTTTGTTTCCTTGCCTTTTATTCATTTCCCTGACTGTAACATTCCCAGTGTTGTTTCCTTGAAGCCATATTTTTTGCTAACTTTGTGCTTTTTCCCCTTAAATGACACAGGAAAGCTGGAGAGGAAGAAAAGTGTAGAGGATTCTACTTCACAAACTCAAACAAAATCCAACTACTGGAGAGTGAGCATTTGTAATGGAAGACAGAGGCTTTACAATGGGTGCCCCTCTTCTCTAAGGGTAGCCAGAGTCTTGAGGGCATCTTTCTTGGCTCCTCACTGAGAACCTGGCAGGGTTTCTGGAGGTAAATCCCACAAAAGTGCGGGGCTTCTTTAAGGTTGTGGCTCTGTGGACTTCAGAGTCTTATTCCACATTGAGCCTCTAGCAATTATCAATATTGCCATTTAAGTCCATATCTAAGATGTTACTTATAACACAATTTATAAGATACAGAAAGAAAGAATTCATTGAATTAACAAACAGTAAGAAAAAACAAACTAAAAAAAAAAAAAAAAAAAACCTGGAATGAATTATTGTTGGAATTCAAATGAAAATCAAATATTTTATGATGATCTTTTAAGGCCATGTGTGCTTCAACCATATTCCATTTCACCCCTCTCCTAATGAGCCTGCTACAACCATAGAAGTCACATAGTTTTTGGATATGTTATTTCCTCTGGCTGAAATTCTCTCATTTCTCATAGACCTCTCTTATTTTGTTCTTTCAATCTCACTAGAGACTTTTTTTCTTAATTGTCTTATGGCAAATAAACGCCTACATAAATTGTTACATATGCTGAGCCATAATCAACTTTCTTTTCTTTTTTTTTTTTTTTTTTTTTGGAGGCAGGGAGATGGAGTCTCTCTCTGTCACTCAGGCTGGTGTGCAGTGGCGTGATCTTGGCTCACCGTAACATCTGCCTCCCGGGTTCAAGCAATTTTCCTGCCTCAGCCTCCCAAGTAGCTGGGATTACAGGAGGCCACCACCACACCCAGCTAATTTTTGTATTTTTAGTAGAGATGGGGTTTCATGATGTTGGCCAGGCTGGTCTCTGGTCTCAAACTCCTGACCTCAGATGATCCGCCCACCTGGGCCTCCCAAGGTGCTGGGATTACAGGTGTGAGCCACCGTGCCAGCCTCAACTTTCTTAATATTACCTACTACAACTGCCTGATAGCTTGGTTTTGCCTGTTGTTCCATTAGAATCCATGAAGGCAGTGACCATATTTTTTAAATTCACCACCATACTTTAGTGACTAACACCTTGTTTGACCTTGTTTGACAGTGGGTTATTAATTAATCTTTCTTAACCATGACTCACACAGATTATTCTTAATGCCAGTGATTAAAATATTCAAACGGAAAAGAAACTTGAAATAAAATTGATTCCCATAAACTCTGAATCCTGTGATTCTATGAGTGCTAATTCCTACTGTGTGTTAGTGAATAAGCTACTTTTTCTCTTTTGCATAAGCTTCCTCATTTGCAAAATAAAGCTAATAAGTATTTTGTAGGATTTTAGTGAAATAAAATAATTGAATAAATTTAAAACCTTACACCAGTCCTCAGAACATCAATGCTTAATAAAAGATAGTGATTAACGTTACAGTAGTGAATAAGCTACTTTTTCTCTTTTGCATAAGCTTCCTCATTTGCAAAATAAAGCTAATAAGTATTTTATAGGATTTTAGTGAAATACAATAATTGAATAAATTTAAAACCTTACACCAGTCCTCAGAACATCAATGCTTAATGAAAGATAGTGATTAACGTTACAGTAGGTAGCTAGTCAGGTATGAGCAGGGTAGGAGAGGGCTCTCCCTTCACCACCACCCTTCACACACTAGGAGTGTTGGACGACTATCAGGTGATGGTCAGGCAGCTGTTAACTGTTTCTCTAAAGTAATAATTGGTTCCAGCCACGACTAGGGAAAGGCAGTCTCCTAATAGATATAGATAGAAAACACTGGAAACTGATCAGCAGCTTCCTAATACAATCTCGGGGTGGGGAGAAATAGTGCAAGATCCTGGAAGTATGTCAACGTATAAAACCCCAAGTCAAGAGGTTAAGCGGTACACCTGGTTTCAAATCATCTGCCTGGCCCTCTTCCAAGTGTACTTTCCTTCCTTTCTTTCTTTTCCTTCCTGTTCTAAACCTCTTTACTAAACCTCTACTCCTGCTCTGAAACTTGCCTCAGTCTGTTTTTCTGCCTTATGCCCCTCAGTTAAATTCTTTCTTCTAAGGAGGCAAGAATGAAGGTTCCTGCACACCCATACGGATTCATCACCATGTGACTCTGATACTTTCCACCAGTAATGATTTTTAATTTTCTATAAAAATTAAACAGTAATAATGATCACGAAAGAAAACACTATACTTAAAAGAGCCTGTGCTATTTTATAACATTTTTTTCAAGTGTTTCAAAGCATCGTGAAAACATAATTAGATGCATTTCTATAAGCATCTTACAATTTCTATAGCATAGTTAATAGTCTATGGGTTTTTTTTTTTTACACAGTTGAAGTCAAAGACATAATAAGGGTAATTATCTTTCACAAGGTCAAAAATATAGCTTTCAGAATATGATTTAGGAAGAACTGAGCTGCTTAAGAAAACTTATGTTTACACTGCACTTAGTGTTCATTATATTTCCATTCAGTGTTAACAGTGTATAGATAAACAGTTTGCAGATAAGCTCATAATATTGCAAAGGACCTTAGAAAATGTGTCTCATCTTACAAAAGGAGAACTAAGTAGACAAAAAGTCAGAAACCATAATTTGACTACCACTAATTGCCATTCGTAGAACTGTTCTCCTTTGCTCACTTTATTCTTTAATACTAGGTCCAAATTCCCAGCGTCATTCTGTGAAGTGTTAGCAATTTGTATACATCGTTTCTTGTCATCAAGTCCAGTATTTTTTCTACACCACTCTATTGATTCAAGTTTATTTCAATCATCACAGCATTTTTTGTTAAGTATCAAATACACCACCCCCTCCCCCGACATGAGGCAGGTGAGGTGAATGTATTTCACTGTCTTTTCTGTTCAGACCCAATTTAGGTCACTGTGATATATCCTAATTAACCCACTATAAGAACATCATTAACAAAGGAATGTGCCCAGAAGATAGCAAACAAAACATTAAAATACATGACATGGTACCATAATAAAAAAATTGGAAGGTGTTAAGAGCCACAAATGTGGTCAAAAGAAAGTTTACATCATATCTTGTTAGCTGTTACTGAATAACTGAAGCACTCTAATTAAATTAAAAAAAATGAAACTTGGGATTTATGCCCACTGGTCTCTAATGCTTTTTTCATTCTATACTTTAGCACAACTGAAATAATTTCTTTGAAATTTTATAGTTTTTATTTCTCTGAGTCAGTTGTTCTCAAAATTAGCTGTGTATTGGAATCACCTGAGGATCATTAAAAAGTTATGACTCGATCTCATCCACAGAGCTTCTGATTTAATTTATGTTAGCTGATGTCTGCAGTGGGATTTTTTTAAAACTTCTCCAGCTAATTCTCATGTACAGCCAAAGTTGAGACTCATAGTTTATGAGTCAATGTTTTAATTCTACACTTTTCCACCTTCACTGATCTAATTACAACTGTTTATCTATATTTCAGTTGAATTGTCATTTTCTCCGACAAACTTAACATAATATCCCTAGGTATCCTTAATTTATACCCCTATGCTATGCTGATATGTTTTTGGATTAAAACACTCACAAAATTTTACTGACAGATATATTTAATGTTTCTCTTTTCTGCCAGAAATTTCTAAGAGCAGGGGTTATTTGTCTGTGTTTTCATTTTGATGTTTTTAGCTCTTTTTCATTTCAAGCATATAATAGGTCCTCAATAAATAAAAGCTCAGACCAAGAAAGTAAGGTTTCAGTAATAATGGGTTCAATATTAATGTAAATACTATAACTAAATTGTCTATAACCTATTGAATACTTATGACATAGCAAGGGATTTAAAAGCACTAGATGTAATTCTCAACAACCTTCCCAGATGTGATACAAATAACACACTAAAAAGGTTAATAAAATTTCCCATGATCACAAAGTAAGAAGTAGCAGAGCCCAGTCTAACTCTAAATTTGGATTGACATTAACACTTGTGTATTTTCTACTATACACTATATACTGTATCACAATAACATAAGAAAAACTACTCTAAAGAAAACGCCCCCAACTCCTGGGCCATGGATCGATACTGGTCCATGGCCCGTTAGAAACCAGGTTGCTCAGAAGGAGTTGAGTGGCAGGCAAGCAAGCATTACTGCCTGAGTTTCGCCTCTGGTCAGATCAGCAGCTGAATTAGCCTCTCAAAGGAGCACAAACCCTATTATGAACTGTACATGTGAGGGATCTAGGTTGTGCACTCCTTAGGAGAATAATAATCTGAGGTGGAACAGTTTCATCCCAAAACTATACCCTGTCCCAACATCCATCCAAAAAGTGTTCTTAATGGAAAGAACTTCAACACAAATAGTGTATGTCATCATGTTAACATGAAATTCAATTTTTTAAAAGATTCATCTATACCTTCTGATCCATCTATGTAGTGTGCAATGGTATGTAATTTACAGGGACAGCTATGGTATCTTCACTATAAAGCATTTTAGTGAAATTTTTAATATAAAATTTAGAGATAATAAATAATATAACTTTTTTGTACAATTTGTATAAACTTCTGTTTAGAACATAGTGGATTATCTTTTGATTTTCGTTTGAAGTATCGATATCAATGGTTAAAAGACAAGGGATCTTCTGCTAGGCATGGATATCCAGAATACACATAAATTATTATAGTATGTCTATATTAAAGGCTTTTCTCAGCCAAGAATTTTATATATTTTTTTATTTTTCCACAAATACAGACTTTTGAACTCATGGTAGTTTAAAATATTTAATGCTTAAAAATATTTTTTCCTCACAATCATACAACATGGATGATAAATATATTTACAATAACCTCCTGCAGAGATATTGTCAGATCCCAGAGGATTATTTTAAACATTGGAAACAAAATTCTTGAATTTCTAGGATATAAAAATATATTATAACTTAAGGAAAATGAATGTTTATCAGCATTTTTCCCCTGCAGAGAATATTTGGCTGGCAAAACAACCTTTATATATGGATGTGTTATTCTGTCTTTAAAAAAAAAAAACACACACACTCAAGTTTACACAGTCTTTATTACATTGATTGTTATACATTTTTTCAGGTCATAGCTGAGTGTGGTTATTGCATTATTATTTTTCATTTGGAATTTAAAGATTTTCTGCCAGTAACTTTACAGGCCAATTTAAAAAAAGAAAGAGTGGTTGTAACCACTTGATTTATATATTTTCTAAAAGATAGTGCCACAATGGGAACTTTTTCATCAGACTGTCAGGTCTATAGAGCTTTTATGTTGTTGCCATTTTGACTTTAAGGTGTGTTAGAGATTCTTGATCAGGATTTTTTTTTTTTTTCATTTTAGACATTCACATTATTTATATGGGTAAGAATCTATCCATCATAAATTGGTTGTTCAATATTCAACACTGAGATTTTAGAGTAGATTTCACCACATTCAGAATTGCCTTTATGAGAAATTGTCAAAATTCTGTTGCCATATTTCCCTTTAAGCTCAGGGGAGTTTGACAGAAAACAAGAACCATTATATTTATAAAGAACCACATGTAACTGCAATGTGCTGTTGACTTCAAGCAATCCCTGAGCACTCTTTCTCTTTATTATTAAAACAAATTGATTTGAAGGTATATAATGTATACAAGACAAAATTATTTGTGATATAAAAATTTAAACTCATTAGTCTGTCAATTCTTCCATTATAATTTGTCTAAAACGGACTAAGGATGTTATCCATTGGGAAAAACTTCATCTAAAATTAAATATTTTTACTTGGGCACTGAATTTTATATTAGCATATATGGTTCACTCCATACAATAACCAATTCAATACCTGCTCTGTTTCAACTCAATTGGGAGTTTTTGAATAAGTCCAACTAATTGAACATATAACTAGGAATACATAAATCATGATTTCAGCCCTGCTTCTAAATACCTAAAGTATTTTGTGAAGATAATTTAGCAATTCTAACTATAAATTCCTGTTATTTTGATAATTAAGCTTGAAAGTCTCTTAGAAACAAATGTGTACATTCGTGAAAATGAACATACTACATCCCATAAAATTAGTCTTTGTTCATAGATTCTTGAATTTACTCCTCTGAAAAAGTTGATAAGCCAATTTAATACAGTATTTAATTTACTAGGTCCCTTCCTGAATACTTTTTAACTCAATTTAATGCCAATCCGATTCTATTCTATTCTAAATTCCTGGGCTTCAAACCTATCTCTTGTTATAGCTAAGACTCTGGTGTCAGTGACAGTTATTGTCCTAAGAAGTTGTGTTTCAGCTCTCTATAGTGGAAAATAAAGCATTATTTATTAAACTTATGTTTTGGAAAATGTGTGTTTTTTTTTAGTGCTTCAAATAAATCTTCATCAAAATTGCAAATAAGTATTATTATTCCCAATTTGCATGTATCATAACTAATTTGAAATATTCAATTTTGGAATTCTACCATAGATAATAAAAATTTTTGAGTTTCTTAATCTTTTTCTGTTACAGATTTCTACTACCCACTTCCTCTAGGTTTATTTTCTTACATTTATTGACATCTTCTAGTGTGTATTCATAGTTTAGGCTCTTCACACTAGTTACTCAAATACACTAGTTTATTTAATATACCTCAATGTTTTCTACTACAATCTTTATTAATGATCTAAATGCAACGCTATGGGTGATATCCAGAAACTGAGTAATAGTGTATATATCCTATTGTGCTTTCTTAAAGTAGTCCACAAAGCACTACCTCTTCTGTTATGACTGCCACTTTGAAGTTTCAAACTCATTGCTGCAGTGTTCAATACAAGAAAAATTCACGTATGACAGACAACACTGTAAGCATTTAAAATGGTCATTACTCTTACTTCTGCATCAGTCCATTGATTTCAAAGTTGTGAAAGCAGGAGTCATTCACAGTGAATTTGATCTGGTAATTCAGACCCACTTTCACCACTTATCTTCAAAGCTTGTCGTTATTAGAATAGGAAAGAAAATGGTCTGCAGGTCTCTCACAGATATTTTGTTAAGGACACTCAAACACACAGTTACTATTATTTAACAAAAATTTGAATATTCTTCACATATAGCCAACAATCTCCCTCATGGAAGCATCATGCTTTCCAGATTCAGTAAGAGGCATGGAAGTAATAAGCCACATTCATTCTGCCACCATTTACTTTCATATATTAAGATGGTCAGAAAAATACCATGGCACTTCTAACCTGCTTCAACTTAGTCCCTGTGAGTAAATTAGAAAAACAACACACCACAACAGAAAAACACTTCTGTTCAGATTGGAAAATACAATATTTTGTAGTTTATCCCAGGAAGAAATGGAATCTATTTTCCACTCTCGAATCTGGACTTGGGTCTTATGTATTATTTCATCCAGTTGTCATTAGCAATTACGATGCTAGCAGAGAATTGAAAAGTGCTTGTGCTCTGGGCTTGCCCCTTTATTTCCACCCTACACCCTTCCACTATGTGAATAATCCAGGGCTTGCCTATTTGCGGAGGAAAGACCATGTATAGACAGTCCTCAGCAATCCCATATGTCAGTGATGAGACCCCAGTTATAAGGGTGAGGATGTCTTTGACCATCCCTTCACAGTCAAGCAAGCAATTAGCTTACCACAGAGATCAGCCCACCTGGACTAGTCTAAAAGTAACATCCAGCTGACCCACAGGATTTTAAGCAAATAAATTCAATTTTTTTCTGAGACATGAAGCTTTGATATGTTTTGTTATGCAACAAAAGCTAAATGATATGTACTGTATCCTGTACGTTTAGATGTAACTGGAATATACCATGGAAAATACACCAGTGCCTCAAAGAAAGGCATCAACATTATTGAGTAAGGGTAAGAAACAGAATGGTGCTCAAAAACACCACCAGCCACCACATCTCATAATTCACCAAAACCAAACAAACTTGCGGCATGTTTATCAAATACTGAGTTCTCTCTAACACTTTTTTTAACTATACTTTTTTATATAAGTGTTACATCATACGTAAATGCCTACAGTCAACCATTTTGAATCCAGAAAAAACATCATTTTACTTGAACCAAACTAACCTTTGAGTAGTGCTAAAACTATGACAAACAAGAGCATAATATTTACTACTCAGAGATAAATAATATTTTGGTGAGGTTGATAACTGGTAAGTTTTTACTTTATCTGATTATTTGTTGGATAAATTGTACAAAGAAATCATGAGATCAGTTGGAATGAAGGTTTTTGAAGACTCTTAATACACACTATAAAATCAGTTTCTCAGAAAGTTTACATTCACACCTTACATATATACCATAAATTCATTATTTTTGATTTTTCATTTTAGAGTTCAAGCATGCTATATATGGCTACTCATGCATTTTAATGTGTATATAAATTATCAGGCCTTATTGTTTGCTTATTGTCCACATTTTTAGAGTTTGCTTATGAATTTGTATGTTTTTTCATATTAAAATGAAGCTAAGACATTTTAAATATTTTCAGGTTTTGTCACTGAATTTTGTTAAGGTGGTTGTAATACACATTTTTAACTATATCTTTTTAAAAGTAATCATTTTTTAGAGAGTTTGGAAATTTCTGCAGTGTTCATAATTATCCCTTACCATGGGGGAAAAAACTGGCAGTATCACGCTGGGAAAATATTATCATAAAAGACCTTGCTTAAAATTCATAAAAGGTGTTTAACATTATTGACCATTAGGGAAATACAAATCAAAACTACAATGAGATACTATTTCAAATCCATGAATGACTATAATGACTTTTTAAAAGGAAAATAAAAAGTGTTTGGAAGGATGTGTAGAAATTGGAACCCTTTGCACGTCACTGATAGGAATGTATAGTGTTGCAGCCATGGTGGGAATTTTGGCAGTTCTTCTGTCAAATTTAAACATAGAATGATCATATTGCACAGCAATTCCACTTCAAGATATTTACTTCCCTAAATGGGAAAGACTACTGACAATAGCCAAAAGTGAAAACATGCCAAAGGGCCATCAACAGATTCATGAATAAACAAAATGTGTGTGTGTGTGTGTGTGTGTGTGTATAAACACATATACATATTTAGAATTTTATTTATGTATAACATTCAGAACAGGTAAATCCATAGGGACAAAAAGCAAAATGATGCTTTTCAGAGACTGAGGGGAGGGAATGATGGGGAGTGATTATTTAATGGATATTTGATTTTCTTCTGAGATGAAAAACATGTTTTGAAAATAGATGGTAGTGGTTATACAACATTATGTATGTACTGAATGTGGCTGAATTATATCTTTTAAAATGGTGAATTTTATGTCATGTGAATTTTACTTCATTACCAACACATTGGTTAATAAATTTCTAACAGAAAAGGTGGAAGACAAAAATGTCCCAATAAAAATTTGCCTGAAATATTTGATTCTTTAATACATGCTGGTATGCATATAATTTGTATGCATTATACTAGAATATGATGCAAGGTTATGTTTTCAATCAGCTGAGACTTCTAGTATCCTATAATGACTTAACAATTTTTAACATATGAGGAATCATAATTGTCAAACATAGTAATACTGTGAAGTTTTATTTATTTATTTATTTATTTATTTATTATTATTATACTTTAAGTTGTAGGGTACATGTGCATAACATGCAGGTTTGTTACATATGTATACTTGTGCCATGTTAGTCTGCTGCACCCATCAACTCATCATTTACATCAGGTATAACTCCCAATGCAATCCCTCCCCCCTCCCCCCTCCCCATGATAGGCCCCGGTGTGTGATGTTCCCCTTCCTGAGTCCAAGTGATCTCATTGTTCAGTTCCCACCTATGAGTGAGAACATGCGGTGTTTGGTTTTCTGTTCTTGTGATAGTTTGCTAAGAATGATGGTTTCCAGCTGCATCCATGTCCCTACAAAGGACGCAAACTCATCCTTTTTTATGGCTGCATAGTATTCCATGGTGTATATGTGCCACATTTTCTTAATCCAATCTGTCACTGATGGACATTTGGGTTGATTCCAAGTCTTTGCTATTGTGAATAGTGCTGCAATAAACATACGTGTGCATGTGTCTTTATAGCAGCATAATTTATAATCCTTTGGGTATATCCCCAGTAATGGGATGGCTGGGTCATATGGTACATCTAGTTCTAGATCCTTGAGGAATCGCCATACTGTTTTCCATAATGGTTGAACTAGTTTACAATCCCACCAACAGTGTAAAAGTGTTCCTATTTCTCCACATCCTCTCCAGCACCTGTTGTTTCCTGACTTTTGAATGATCGCCATTCTAACTGGTGTGAGATGGTATCTCATTGTGGTTTTGATTTGCATTTCTCTGATGGCCAGTGATGATGAGCATTTTTTCATATGTCTGTTGGCTGTATGAATGTCCTCTTTTGAGAAATGTCTGTTCATATCCTTTGCCCACTTTTTGATGGGGTTGTTTGTTTTTTTCTTGTAAATTTGTTGGAGTTCTTTGTAGGTTCTGGATATTAGCCCTTTGTCAGATGAGTAGATTGCAAAAATTTTCTCCCATTCTGTAGGTTGCCTGTTCACTCTGATGGTAGTTTCTTTTGCTGTGCAGAAGCTCTTTAGTTTAATGAGATCCCATTTGTCAATTTTAGCTTTTGCTGCCGTTGCTTTTGGTGTTTTAGACATGAAGTCTTTGCCCATGCCTATGTCCTGAATGGTACTACCTAGGTTTTCCTCTAGGATTTTTATGGTATTAGGTCTAACATTTAAGTCTCTAATCCATCTTGAATTAATTTTCGTATAAGGAGTAAGGAAAGGATCCAGTTTCAGCTTTCTACTTATGGCTAGCCAATTTTCCCAGCACCATTTATTAAATAGGGAATCCTTTCCCCATTTCTTGTTTTTCTCAGGTTTGTCAAAGATCAGATGGCTGTAGATGTGTGGTATTATTTCTGAGGACTCTGTTCTGTTCCATTGGTCTATATCTCTGTTTTGGTACCAGTACCATGCTGTTTTGGTTACTGTAGCCTTGTAGTATAGTTTGAAGTCAGGTAGCGTGATGCCTCCAGCTTTGTTCTTTTGACTTAGGATTGTCTTGGAGATGCGGGCTCTTTTTTTGGTTCCATATGAACTTTAAAGCAGTTTTTTCCAATTCTGTGAAGAAACTCATTGGTAGCTTGATGGGGATGGCATTGAATCTATAAATTACCTTGGGCAGTATGGCCATTTTCACGATATTGATTCTTCCTATCCATGAGCATGGAATGTTCTTCCATTTGTTTGTGTCCTCTTTTATTTCACTGAGCAGTGGTTTGTAGTTCTCCATGAAGAGGTCCTTTACATCCCTTGTAAGTTGGATTCCTAGGTATTTTATTCTCTTTGAAGCAATTGTGAATGGAAGTTCATTCATGATTTGGCTCTGTGTTTGTCTGTTATTGGTGTATAAGAATGCTTGTGATTTTTGCACATTAATTTTGTATCCTGAGACTTTGCTGAAGTTGCTTATCAGCTTAAGGAGATTTTGGGCTGAGACAATGGGGTTTTCTAAATATACAATCATGTCATCTGCAAACAGGGACAATTTGACTTCTTCTTTTCCTAACTGAATACCCCTGATTTCTTTCTCTTGCCTAATTGCCCTAGCCAGAACTTCCAACACTATGTTGAATAGGAGTGGTGAGAGAGGGCATCCCTGTCTTGTGCCAGTTTTCAAAGGGAATTTTTCCAGTTTTTGCCCATTCAGTATGATATTGGCTGTGGGTTTGTCATAAATAGCTCTTATTATTTTGAGGTACGTTCCATCAATACCGAATTTATTGAGCGTTTTTAGCATGAAGGGCTGTTGAATTTTGTCAAAAGCCTTTTCTGCATCTATTGAGATAATCATGTGGTTCTTGTCTTTGGTTCTGTTTATATGCTGGATTATGTTTATTGATTTGCGAATGTTGAACCAGCCTTGCATCCCAGGGATGAAGCCCACTTGATCATGGTGGATAAGCTTTTTGATGTGTTGTTGAATCCGGTTTGCCAGTATTTTATTGAGGATTTTTGCATCGATGTTCATCAGGGATATTGGTCTAAAATTCTCTTTTTTTGTTGTGTCTCTGCCAGGCTTTGGTATCAGGATGATGTTGGCCTCATAAAATGAGTTAGGGAGGATTCCCTCTTTTTCTATTGATTGGAATAGTTTCAGAAGGAATGGTACCAACTCCTCCTTATACCTCTGGTAGAATTCAGCTGTGAATCCATCTGGTCCTGGACTTTTTTTGGTTGGTAGGCTATTAATTATTGCCTCAATTTCAGAGCCTACTATTGGTCTATTCAGGGATTCAACTTCTTCCTGGTTTAGTCTTGGAAGAGTGTAAGTGTCCAGGAAATTATCCATTTCTTCTAGGTTTTCCAGTTTATTTGCGTAGAGGTGTTTATAGTATTCTCTGATGGTAGTTTGTATTTCTGTGGGGTCGGTGGTGATATCCCCTTTATCATTTTTAATTGCGTCGATTTGATTCTTCTCTCTTTTCTTCTTTATTAGTCTTGCTAGTGGTCTGTCAATTTTGTTGATCTTTTCAAAAAACCAACTCCTGGATTCATTGATTTTTTGGAGGGTTTTTTGTGTCTCTATCTCCTTCAGTTCTGCTCTGATCTTAGTTATTTCTTGCCTTCTGCTAGCTTTGGAATGTGTTTGCTCTTGCTTCTCTAGTTCTTTTAATTGCGATGTTAGAGTGTCAATTTTTGATCTTTCCTGCTTTCTCTTGTGGGCATTTAGTGCTATAAATTTCCCTCTGCACACTGCTTTAAATGTGTCCCAGAGATTCTGGTATGTTGTATCTTTGTTCTCATTGGTTTCAAAGAACATCTTTATTTCTGCCTTCATTTCGTTATGTACCCAGTAGTCATTCAGGAGCAGGTTGTTCAGTTTCCATGTAGTTGAGCGGTTTTGATTGAGTTTCTTAGTCCTGAGTTCTAGTTTGATTGCACTGTGGTCTGAGAGACAGTTTGTTATAATTTCTGTTCTTGTACATTTGCTGAGGAGTGCTTTACTTCCAATTATATGGTCAATTTTGGAGTAAGTACGATGTGGTGCTGAGAAGAATGTATATTCTGTTGATTTGGGGTGGAGAGTTCTATAGATGTCTATTAGGTCTGCTTGCTGCAGAGATGAGTTCAATTCCTGGACATCCTTGTTAACTTTCTGTCTCGTTGATCTGTCTAATGTTGACAGTGGAGTGTTGAAGTCTCCCATTATTATTGTATGGGAGTCTAAGTCTCTTTGTAAGTCTCTAAGGACTTGCTTTATGAATCTGGGTGCTCCTGTATTGGGTGCATATATATTTAGGATAGTTAGCTCTTCCTGTTGAATTGATCCCTTGACCATTATGTAATGGCCTTCTTTGTCTCTTTTGATCTTTGATGGTTTAAAGTCTGTTTTATCAGAGACTAGGATTGCAACCCCTGCTTTTTTTTGTTCTCCATTTGCTTGGTAAATCTTCCTCCATCCCTTTATTTTGAGCCTATGTATGTCTCTGCGTGTGAGATGGGTCTCCTGAATACAGCAGACTGATGGGTCTTGACTCTTTATCCAGTTTGCCAGTCTGTGTCTTTTAATTGGAGCATTTAGTCCATTTACATTTAAGGTTAATATTGTTATGTGTGAACTTGATCCTGCCATTATGATATTAACTGGTTATTTTGCTCGTTAGTTGATGCAGTTTCTTCCTAGCCTCGATGGTCTTTACATTTTGGCATGTTTTTGCAATGGCTGGTACCGGTTGTTCCTTTCCATGTTGAGTGCTTCCTTCAGGGTCTCTTGTAAGGCAGGCCTAGTGGTGACGAAATCTCTAAGCATTTGCTTATCTGTAAAGGATTTTATTTCTCCTTCACTTATGAAACTTAGTTTGGCTGGATATGAAATTCTGGGTTTAAAATTCTTTTCTTTAAGAATGTTGAATATTGGCCCCCACTCTCTTCTGGCTTGGAGAGTTTCTGCCGAGAGATCTGCTGTGAGTCTGATGGGCTTCCCTTTGTGGGTAACCCGACCTTTCTCTCTGGCTGCCCTTAAGATTTTTTCCTTCATTTCCACTTTGGTGAATCTGGCAATTATGTGTCTTGGAGTTGCTCTTCTCGAGGAGTATCTTTGTGGCGTTCTCTGTATGTCCTGGATTTGAATGTTGGCCTGCCCTACTAGGTTGGGGAAGTTCTCCTGGATGATATCCTGAAGAGTGTTTTCCAACTTGGTTCCATTTTCCCCCTCACTTTCAGGCACCCCAATCAGACGTAGATTTGGTCTTTTTACATAATCCCATACTTCTTGCAGGCTTTGTTCATTTCTTTTTCTTCTTTTTTCTTTTGGTTTCTCTTCTCGCTTCATTTCATTCATTTGATCCTCAATCACTGATACTCTTTCTTCCAGTTGATCGAGTCGGTTACTGAAGCTTGTGCATTTGTCACGTATTTCTCGTGTCATGCTTTTCATCTCTTTCATTTCGTTTATGACCTTCTCTGCATTAATTAGTCTAGCCGTCAATTCTTCCACTTTTTTTTCAAGATTTTTAGTTTCTTTGCGCTGGGTACGTAATTCCTCCTTTAGCTCTGAGAAATTTGATGGACTGAAGCCTTCTTCTCTCATCTCGTCAAAGTCATTCTCCGTCCAGCTTTGATCCGTTGCTGGCGATGAGCTGCGCTCCTTTGCCGGGGGAGATGTGCTCTTATTTTTTGAATTTCCAGCTTTTCTGCCCTGCTTTTTCCCCATCTTTGTGGTTTTATCTGCCTCTGGTCTTTGATGATGGTGATGTACTGATGGGGTTTTGGTGTAGGTGTCCTTCCTGTTTGATAGTTTTCCTTCTAACAGTCAGGACCCTCAGCTGTAGGTCTGTTGGAGATTACTTGAGGTCCACTCCAGACCCTGTTTGCCTGGGTATCAGCAGCAGAGGCTGCAGAAGATAGAATATTTCTGAACAGTGAGTGTACCTGTCTGATTCTTGCTTTGGAAGCTTCCTCTCAGGGGTGTACTCCACCCTGTGAGGTGTGGGGTGTCAGACTGCCCCTAGTGGGGGATGTCTCCCAGTTAGGCTACTCAGGGGTCAGGGACCCACTTGAGCAGGCAGTCTGTCCGTTCTCAGATCTCAGCCTCCGTGTTGGGAGATCCACTGCTCTCTTCAAAGCTGTCAGACAGAGTAGTTTGCGTCTGCAGAGTTTTCTGCTGCTTTGTTGTTGTTGTTGTTGTTGTTGTGTAGCTGTGCCCTGTCCCCAGAGGTGGAGTCTACAGAGACAGGCAGGTTTCCTTGAGCTGCTGTGAGCTCCACCCAGTTGGAGCTTCCCAGCAGCTTTGTTTACCTACTTAAGCCTCAGCAATGGCGGGCGCCCCTCCCCCAGCCTCGCTGCTGCCTTGCCGGTAGATCACAGACTGCTGTGCTAGCAATGAGGGAGGCTCCGTGGGCGTGGGACCCTCCCGGCCAGGTGTGGGATATGATCTCCTGGTGTGCCTGTTTGCTTAAAGCGCAATATTGGGGTGGGAGTTACCCGATTTTCCAGGTGTAGTGTGTCTCAGTTCCCCTGGCTAGGAAAAGGGATTCCCTTCCCCCTTGCGCTTCCCAGGTGAGGCGATGCCTCGCCCTGCTTCAGCTCTCGCTGGTCGGGCTGCAGCAGCTGACCAGCACCGATCGTCCGGCACTTCCCAGTGAGATGAACCCAGTACCTCAGTTGAAAATGCAGAAATCACCGGTCTTCTGTGTCGCTGGCGCTGGGAGTTGGAGACTGGAGCTGTTCCTATTCGGCCATCTTGCTCCGCCCTCTACCTGTGAAGTTTTATTTTATTTCTTTTTTAATTTCTCTAAGGCTTTAACTATACTCTGATATGTTACCTGAAATACCTGCATTCTCTTCCAAATACACTTTAATTGGTTTTATATAATTTCAAATATTCAAGTACCTGCTAAACATTTTTTAAATTGCCAACAAAATATGTATACCCATAATATTATGTTGATTTTTAAATATATGTAATAGATGTATTCTGATATTTTTAACTTTAAGATTTAATTGCTTCTATATCCTATTTGAATCTTGCTTCAGGCAATTTTGTTGTTTCACCTCACTTATTGAAGAAAATGCTTTTGGCCAGGCACGGTGGCTTATGCCTATAATCCCAGCACTTTGGGAGGCCGAAGCGGGGGGAACATGAGGTCAGGAGATGGAGACTATCCTGGCTAACATGGTGAAACCCTGTCTCTACTAAAAATACAAAAAAAAAAAAAAAGAAAGAAAAAAAATAGCCAGACATGTTGACAGACTCCTGTAGTTCCAGCTACTCGGTAGGTTGAGGCAGGAAAACGGTGTGAACCCAGGAGGCAGAGCTTGTAGTGAGCTGAGATCGTGCCACTGCACTCCAGCCTGGGCAACAGAGTGAGCTCAGTCTCAAAAATAAATAAAAATAAATAAAATAAGAAAAGAAAATTATTGTATAAAATGCAAGTTTTGAAATTTTAATAGATTTGCCTTTGATTATCTAATTAGGTATTTGGTGCCTTGACGTTTTTGGCATTTTCTATTACATTTCCTATTACATGATTTATTTTTTAAAAAACTACACAGTACCCAGTAATAATGTTTTAATGGTAGTTTCTTTTCTTTCCCCTGACTTATGTCATTATCCTCAGAATTACTATCTTCAGGTTTAAAATGGCAACTATATGACAGTGCCAGATAGATTCTCTCTCAATATTCCACTACATTAGCCCATAAAGACCCACACAGAGGTCAAACACATAATGACTCTGAAATTGAAGAGTCAGGTGAATTTTTGCTCAGCTATGGAATTAAAGGCATGAGCAAAATTCTGTCAATTCTTAGGTTAGTATATCTGTAGGGGTATGTTAAGAGAGGGAAAGTGATTTCCTGTAAAGATTATCATACCATGAGCTTTTATTCTTACCTAATGAATTAACAGTAAAAGTAACAAACATCAAAAAAGGAAAGAATTAAACAAAAATCACTAGCAATACTCGAAGAACAACAGCGAAAATCAAGGAAGGCTGGCTACTTTATCCTTTTTAAGAACCCAACAAAATTGTTACTATCTTTTGAAAATTTCAAAGATCTAAGTTGAAAAAAGCAAATGATAAGTATTACTCTCAAGGACTTTTCAACAAAATCTGTTACTTTCTCATATGAAATAAATTATAGTCAGAAATTACCCATTTTGTTTTTCTTAAACTTCAGATGAGAGCTCTCTTTTTGAAAATTTTGAAAAGCTGTAGCTGAACTCTTCTTTTAAGAGAAGTTCTGAACTTTGTAGCTATAACCTCACTACTGGTTCTGTTCCTGTAGGTGACTGGCTTCACTTTTTTTATACCCATGTTGACTGCCTATAGTGATAAACAATTTTTTTTTCTATTTTGGGTCCCTGTGTGTTAAGAATCTCTCATTATCTAATAATGTATAGCAACATATTTTGCAATATGTAAAAACTAAAGACACTTTAAACTTTTTTTTTCTTACTTTATGCTACCATATAATTATCTTAATAAGCTACTAGTTTGTGACCATGTTGCTTAAACTATTTTGGCCCCACTTCCTTATCTAAAATGGAGTGATGGTACAGTCACTTCTTAACTAAAAATTATTTTTCTCCCTGTGTTTCAACTCCACTCTTTATTTGGCATGCTTTACTCATAGAGGGGCTTTTTTCCTCTAAATGAAAGAGCTAATGTTGGGACCAGAATATACCGCCTCTTCAAAAGCTCTTGAATTGTAGCAATTTCACACAGTTATTTTGATAGAAAAAAGTGGGATAAATTTGAAGTTTTCTTTTGCATGCACATTGTGCCCCCCTAAACATTATGTGGACTAAGTAACTATTTTCTGAGCTAGAGGAAACAAAGAGTTATAATATTAACATGGGGTTCTTTGGTGCCACTTTGCCAACTGGAATTCTCCATGACTGGCAGTCCCTCTGCCCAGGCTTTGCTCAAGCCAGCTGGGTTCGCTCCGCCCACTCAACCCGGCATGCTGTGCTCTGCTACTCACACCATCAGCTAAGATTCTGTGCCTGCAGTGGCTTTGTGCTCAGCCTATGGCTAGTCCAGGTGTGTTGCAACTGGCTGCTGCCTTGAGTCCCAGAGTGTGGATGAGGGGGATGTTGCGTCACCCAAAAACTTGGAGATGCCAGTAACTGCTGAGCTTCAAGGAGCGTTAACAGCTTTTGTGTGGGAAGACGAGAGGCCTGAATCCCCAGGAAGTATCACATCTCATTCAGTTCCACTGCTCGCAGCTTGGCTAGTGTGAGCATGTGTCACCCAGCAGCTTTTTCTCCCCTGTTAATCAAGAGCTGGAGGGAAGGTTATAGTGTTACAGCTCAGCGGGTTCTGGATTCTTGTCCCATGACCATGAAGAATGAAGTACATGAACACCAGAGAGTGAGCAAGGAAAGGAAGAGTTTTATTGAGTGACAGAAAAGCTTTCAACACAAGAGGGAACCCGAAATGGGTATCCTTCTGTTTTAGAGGGGGCCCAAAAGCAGGTAACCATCTGTGCGCTGAGTCCGGGGTTTTACCGGCTCATAATGGGTAAGTGTGTGCTGAATTGTCCATGGACCATCCTGGAAAAAGCACCATTCAATTGGCTAAAAGACATCAAAGAAGTTCTCACTACAGTCATGTACTCCATCTGGAACTGGCAGCTCAGTTTTCAGGCTTTAAATTGTCTTTGGCTTGAAGGTCACGTTTCACTGGAGACCCATCCCTGTCTGTCTCAGAATTCATCTGTCTCCTGCCACTATCAATAGGCTATGAGATATTTTGAGTCAGTGATGAGGACTCTTTGCCCAATCCCATCTACAGGTCTAGACCTGAATGGGTAGAAAAATCAACTTCCAGCTAAGGTCAGTAATCCAAACACCGAGAAGAAATATACTAACTTCCAAGGTGAGATTTTTGAAAGTAAATGTTTTCCATGCACCTATTCATAGTGGGATAGGGTCAGTAGAGTACCAGTGGTGGCATCAAGGGTCTAAGCAGAGAGAGTCATAGTGCTACTTTTTACCCCCAGTTTCCTATATTTTTAGAGTCTTAAGGGAAGATCCAAATTTTCACATATGCCGGAGAAGAATAAAAAATGATTGAAAAAGCCAGCAGATTTATGGACACTTTGTGTCTGAAAGAAGACAATTTAGTTTGCCCAGACCAGTGACTGCACAAAAGAGTCACTGGAGTAGTACTCCAGGAAATCTAGGTGGATAAAATCAGAGCGAGAAAGATATGGTTTGTATCTCAGTATGCGCATGGTGATGAGTTGACAGAGGCTAGGTATCTACTCCAGATGACATGGTGATGCATAAACCTTACAAATAAAATGCTGCCAGAGGCTGGAGACCACATACATTATTATTCAAACAGAGGAATATTTAAGAGTAAGAAGGAGGAGTAATAATAAGTATTCCAGACAACAGGCTTAAAACAGAAACTGTTCTAGAACCAAATACATGCGTATGATCATTGATGACAGAGAGGAAACAAAGATTCTTCCTGAATGGACTAAATGTAAATCTTAAATGGTAAAGCCAGATTTGATTAAGAACTTGTCTTCTGACCTTTGGGGAAACTACTAGACATGGTGTTTAAATTTATATATAGAAAAATGAAGATATATTATTACTATTCAGAAATTGTTGTTTGAAAAAATATGCAATAAAAATTAAGCATGATAAAATTCTAATATATATCTGATATGTATATACTTTTGATATGCACATATAGTTCTGATAGAAACACAGATACGTATATAATTCTGATATGCACATACACATTATATGTGTATAATTCTGAAATATATGTATACGTAATTGAGATACACAAACCCATGCATAAATAATTCTGATACATACAAAGACCCAAATTTAATCTATCATCTAGATTAGTACTGCTGATATCACAAAACTCTGAAATAAATAATAGCCTTAAATTTGATTATAAATTGAATGAGAAGGGATTATTATAGAATCTTTTTAAGAACAAACAGATCTTTTAATAAACAGGTTACTTAATATAATTAAATTCCAATTAAAAATATAGGCGAGGATTATTTTCTCATGGTCCTTCAGAGTATAAGTTATATCTCAACAACAGCATCTATGTTAAACATGCAATATAAAGACTGAGAGCATAGCAAATGTAAAAAGATACAGTCATACACACATTGTAATTTTAAAATGATCTTGCTAAACAAGATGAAAGTTTAAAAACAATTCAGAAAGTCTTTACTTTAATTTTAGCTTTTTAAAAATAGTTCTATATTAAAACTTAAAGAGATTTATTTAGGAAAAAAATGTGCCCCTTTTTATTTTTTACTTGAAACAAAGTATAATCTTTTATATATATATGTATATATATACACACATAATCATATTCACCCTACATAAAAAAGATTTTTTCTTCTTTAATGGACACAAGACTCTTAATAAACAAAATGTTTAGAAACCGTCCTCTATGGCCCTGGTCCCCAACCTTTTTGGCACCAGGGACGGGTTCTGTGGAAGATTATTTTTCCACAGACAGGGTGTGGTGGGCAATAATATCAGGATGAAACTTTTCCACCTCAAATCATCAGGCATTAGTTACATTCTCATAAGGTGTGGGCAACCTACATTCCTCACATGTGCAGTTCACAAAGAATTCATGCACCTATAAGAACCTAATGCACCTGCTGATCTGACAGGAGGCGGAGCTCAGGCAGTAATGCTCACTTGCCTGCTGTTCACTTCCTGCTGTATGGCCCAGCTCCTAACAGGACGTGGACGGTAGCCATCTACCGCCTGGGGATTACAGACCCCTGCTTTACTTCCTATGGGTAAGAAAAGACCACACGTGTTTGCTTCCCAATACCTTTGCATTGGTTAAGAAACGTGAATTTTCAGCGTGCTGTAGTGTTAGTACTACTTTGGGTAGTAGTAGAATCAATAATAAAAGAATAAGAAATATGATTATAGGACTTGCAGTAACATTTGATTCTTGGTAAAGTAAAGCCAAATCAATATAGCTCTGGAGTTTAGGTAGAAAAAGGAAGGAAAAGTCCTGGCAGAGATAAACTCTGAGAACGACTTGAGTTCAGATTTACCATATATATGTATCTATGGTCATAATCGTTTTTATAGCTTGTCATTTCAAAATTTTATTGATTTTTTTCAATGAGTCAAATATGTTTTTTAATTTCCTGTTTTATATATTTAGTTCCACTATTAAAATTTCTTTCATTTATCTTCTTCCATTTTTTAGATTTATTTTTTTTCTGCTTCTTAAATTAGAATCACGTCAGAATTGTAGATATTTCTAATTTTCTAATATAAATATTTCAGCGTTAAATTTGCTTCCGAGGACTGCTTTTCTGCATCCTGTTTATTGTCTGTTTTCTTTTCTTTTTTATTTTTTTCATTTTTTGAGACAAAGTTTCACTCCTGTTGCCCAGGTTGCAGTGCAATGGCATGATCTCAGCTCACCGCAAACTCCACCTCCCAAGTTCAAGCGATTCTCCTGCCTCAGCCTCCCGAGTAGCTGGGATTACAGGCATGTGCCGCCATGCCGGGCTAATTTTTTTTATTTTTAGTAGACACGGGGTCTCTCCATGTTGGTCAGGCTGGTCTCAAACTCCTGACGTCAGGTGATCCGCCCACCTCAGCCTCCCAAAGTGCTGGGATTACAAACTTGAGCCTCCGCACCTGGCGTCTGTTTTATTTTCATAACTTTCAGTGCAAACTATTTCCTATTTTCTCGTCACCTTTTATTTTTACCCTGGGCTATTAACAAATGTATTATACACTTTCCGAAAGTCTAGAATGTTCTATGTATCTTATTGATTTCTAACTTAATTTCGTTCTCAGAGAACATATACTCTGGAAAAATAACATAGTCATTTAAAATCTTATGTATTTATTGAGAATCATTTTATGACCTAGTGTATGGCCTATTTTTGTGTAAATAATGCATATTGTATGTATTTGGTATAGCTTTATAGTTGTCACTTGACCCTACATGGTTTAAAATATTATTTAAATATTATGTTCATTGATTTTTATTGCTAGGTGTTATGTCAGTTGCTGAAATGAAGCATATTTATTTCTTATTCTTATAAGCTAAAGTTTTAAAATTTATCTTAAACCCCTAATAATACACAGAAGCTTCTATTTATGTTTCTGATAAATTGACCATCTTTTCATTATTCAACATTTATCTTTGTTAATATGTTTCTATATTTATTGTGTGTAATCCTCCATTTATCCTCAGCTTAAGTCTTTTATGGAAGCATATAGCTGTGTCTTTTCTCATCTTATAAATCTTGAAGCCTCTGTACTTTGTTTCACTTACTTTTAAGATGATTAATGATATGGTTGGATATATTTGCACTGTTTTCTGTTTATTGATTATTCCAATTTTTTACTGTTTCTCCATTTTACTTCTTTTGTGTTTATTAGAATTTGGAAGGTAATTAATAGGTATGCTTTTTAGCTAAATCTCTTCAAATTATATTACACGGTTTCTCTAAGAATATCACATTCTTTTACTTTTCACAGTCTACTAAGATTCAGTAATATTCCACTTTACATGAAATTTGAGGATCTTACAACTATGTATGACCACACTCCTATCCTTAATGCCATATCTATCTATCTATATGTACACACATATTACATCTATGTTATCAACCAACACACAATGTTATAATGTTGAGTTTAAAGTGAAATTTGTAAGTTTGCTTTTCAAGTTTGAGGAGTTTTCAGGCTTTATCTATTAAAACAGAATTTTTCCATTCTCTCTTCTCCTTCTGGGACTACCAATTATGCAAGTTAGACTTTTTAATATTGTCTGGCAATTTTTGAGTATTTGTTAATTTTTTTAAATTATCTTTTAGATCGAATAATATTTATCAGCCTTTAATGCCTCTACCTTTTATCTCTAATTTGCTGTTGAACCAATCCGATGAATTTCACATTTCAGATATAGTATTTTTCACTTTAAAATTTTACATTTAGTCCTTTTATGAACACTTTTTTTTATGTTTGGATTTCTTCTCCACTCATTCTACATAAACATAGCTTCCCTTATTTTTGAACCTGTGTTCAACTAGTTATAATGATATATTGCTTTTCAAAATTGTTATTGATTGCAACATTTGGTTCATCTTACTGTTAGCCTCCATTGTTACTTGTTCTGTTGTGTATAGATAAGGTTTTTCTTATGTGTTTCTTATCATGTCTTAGCCATTTTGAATGTTACTTTGTAGACTATTAGTTTTCTATAATTCTCTGAAAAGCGTTGATTTTGTTTTGCTTAGCAGGGAGCTAACTTGAATTTATTCAAACTTCAAATTTTGCTACTCTTGAAATAAGCAAAAGTCGAGCTGTCTGCTCTGCTAACATTCTTAGTTTGGTCACTTGTAATCTGCCCACAAATGCATAGGTGCTAGCTATATATTGCGGAAGAATGTGCATTTATAATTAAGTTTCTACTCTCCGGCTCCTTATTTTCTAGGAATTCCCTTTTTAAATTTTCTTCAATTCTGTGTTCTCCCCCGAAATCAATCAATCTTCTAGTTCTTCAAGCCTCAACACAAAGAAAGGATAAATATTGGAGGTGATGGAGATCCTAAATACCCTGATTTGATCATTATACATTGTTTGCATGTATCAAAATATCACAGGCACCTCATAAATATGTACAATTATTATGAATCATTAAAAATAAATTTATAACCCGATTAAAAGTTAAAACTCATAACTTTTAATCTGAGTTTTGATTCCCTTGCATGTCCCTGACTGTGACCTGTGCTCAGGCAAAACTTTTGAATTGGAAAAAGCACACAGTGGAAATACTTTTTTCAGGAGTATAACCTCCCAGTTTCTTCCTATTTTAAATTGCTTTACAGCACTTAAAGTAGTTGAATTTAATGTTGTTTGCCAAGTTTATGTTTGCTATCTATATAAGTATTACTCTATACATATTATTTATGTAACAATAACATAAGTTGTGAGAACAAATACACTTATCAACAAAGAAGTCTTTGATAAGTATATTTGTTTTGGTAACCTGTGTTTGTAATACATAAATAAATAAAGCAATGTGGTAAATTAAACTATGGACACAAAAGTTTTGCCTGATAAATGCAATGATAGTTACATTTGGAAAAACAGCTAATATTATTTCTTACAATTAATGTACCCCCAATTCCTCCCAAATAAAAGGAGCAACAAACTCAGAATTGATACTATGCCTAAACTCCTGAATTTCACATTTATTTGCATTTTAGTCTAGCAATTTTTTCAAATGTGTTTGATCTTTTATTTAAATGTTTCCCCACCTCACTTTGTTGTTTTCAAAAGAAATGTGGTCTGAATCACTTATTGCATCAAACTTCTGGAAATCATGTCCTAAAATTTATAATTTTTGTCTTTATTAATATTTATATAAAGTTTTACATATCCTTTTTTTTTTTTTTTTGCACATACTATCTCCTCAAATTTTCACAACTGTTGAGCTTCTCACAGATGAGAAACCTGAGACATGGGACAAAAAGTTATTTGCCCAGCAATTTCCAGAGTTAAAGATTAAAATTTCAGCTTTTAACAATAAAATCAATACTTTTTAAATTCTAAGTAATTAAACATTTGGATATAATAGTAGGCTATTATTCTTGACAATGTATTCTTAGTAGAATGAGATTATTTATTATCACTATGTATGGGAATTATTTTATTCATCACCAATATGATATTTAAGATTTTTATTATTAAAATTAGTATCTATGGAGAAATTTAAATTGCATGTATTTATTTTATTTATTTATATGGTTTACATAGGCAGACTGGATACAGGCACTTCCTATGTCTTTTGAACCCAATACAATAAAAAGATTAAAACAAAAGGAAAGAAAATATGAAAATGCATAATACATTGCTCATACTATATGTTTTAACCCAAATCTCACTTATGGAAATAATAGCCTAAGAATACTGGTGCAAGAACATCATTTTTAGAATGAAAATAACAAAAACAATTTGAATGAACATCAGGAGAGAGAAGGGCTGAGTAAAGAATACATTTAGTTCATTCATTTTTGCCATTAAGATTAATTTAAAGTCAGCTTATTTTACTTGAAAGGCTTTCTGAAAGTTTGAGACACCAAAATGCAAAAAGGTTTATGCATTAGGATCCAATTGTTGAAAAGAAATCAGTAATGCTATACTCCCCCCAAATTTACATGATTATATAAACAATTATATTACATATTAGTATACAATATATTACATTCCACTCAAAAATGTGGAAAGATGCATACTTTGTTGTTAACAAAATTTACTTATGATGAGAGTAAAAATAATGTTATCAACTAAAACAAAGAATAGAAGAATGACAATACACTTACAAGAAAAAAGAAAGTATGTGTGCCATGAAATTAATTGTATATGTATGTAAAGTTTATACATATGCATACTCACTAATGGTTAGTTTTAAAATAAATGGAAATATATGTGAAACTACTTAAAATAACTAAAGAAATGTGCAAATGGTTAACATTGATGAACAATTTTCACAATATTTAAATTCAATAATTTAATAACTCTAATGCCCAAAAAATAAACCGAATTTTTTATTGGATATCCTTAGTTCAACATAAAATTTGTAACATATGAAAAATATTTTATAGATAAAACATTAAATTCTAAAAGTTTTTGGCATTGAAAAATAATTCACTATGAAAATTATTTCTTGCTGGTAGTGAGGAATATTTTTCTGCAAATGCATGAACTGGTTTTGCTTTAAATTGTTCATTTCAATACTCTTTAACATCCTCAAAAATGTATAATCACTCGGGAT
The DNA here is from genome assembly GCF_008728515.1 of Papio anubis. NCBI lineage: Eukaryota > Metazoa > Chordata > Mammalia > Primates > Cercopithecidae > Papio > Papio anubis. The sequence goes on from NC_044978.1 coordinate 73,101,995, forward strand.
AGCTGCCTTTGGAAATACAATTAACCTGAGATTTTTCAACTGTCCATTTTTCTTTCCCAAGGGTAGAGTTGGATTTTATGTCAAAAATCAATTAAGTAAGGTTATATGATATTTTATATAAAATACATTTAATATTATGTCAATACGTTTCCTTAAAAGATTAAAGTAGTATAGGCATTGTGCATACTCTCTGAAGGATGAATGAGTAAAAAGAATAAAAAATGAAAAACTCATGCTCAAAATGTAATTCCCCCCCGCCCCCCGAGACGGAGTTTCACTCTTGTTGCCAGGCTGGAGTGCAATGGCGCAATCTCGGCTCACGGCAACCTCTGCCTCCTGGGTTCAAGCGATGCTCCTGCCTCAGCTTCCCGAGTAGCTGAGATTACAGGCATGTGCCACCACCCCGGCTAATTTTGCATTTTTAGTAGAGACAGGGTTTCTCTATGTTGGTCAGGGTGGTCTCGAACGCCCAACCTCAGGTGATCCACCTGCCTCGGCCTCCCAAAGTGCTGGGATTAAAGGCATGGGCCACCGCGGCCGGCCAGTTTTGGATATTTATATATAGTTCCCTATTTATCAACATTGGTTACAAAATGGAATTTGGGGATTATTGCAGGGGCCATATGAAGTCCCATACGACCTCTAAAATGACTTCCTGAAGAATACTAAATGGACTCTCTATTCAAGCATGTCATACTTTTCAGGTTACTGTTATTTGACATTTGTTTGTGATTACAGATAACACATTTATCCGATGGAAACTGCCTTTACAAAAATTATAACTGAGGAAATTATTACAGTGAAAGAGATCAGACCTAACCGACTCCATCTTGCTTCTAACCTTTAAGCTGTGCTCGTTTATTACTGAGCATAGGCCGAACTAACCTTGGGAAGGAATTCAGTCTATAGTTTGACTCTGAAACCAAATTGATCATATCCCTTTCCTGAAAAGACCCCTTTCTTGCCTGGGGACCAGTCTGTCTTTGCACGACTAACAAATTACCTACAAGATATGGGTTAGAGCCACTACCTGTCAAATTATCTTTAAAAACGCGGATCCCCGAATGCTCGGGGAGACTGATTTGAGTAATAATAAAACTCCAGTTTCCTGCACAGCCAGCTCTGCATGAATTACTCTTTCTCCATTGAAATTCCCGTCTTGATAAATCGGCTCTGTCTAGACAACAGACAAGGTGAGCCCATTGGGCGGTTACACTATTTTCAGTAGAAGTATTATAAGGTAAAAATCAAATTTTATTCAGATTTCTATTAAATGTAGTAAAAATATAGAAGATTAAATATGGAAATATTTGATGCTGCCAATTCTCATTTTAAAAATGATTTTCATTATTTTGTCTAATCTAATTCACCTAGAAACACAAATATGTAAGATTTATCATAAATTAAGCCCTTATGAAATGGAGACAATGATTCTTTTGTTAACAACTCATACAAAGACTTGAATATTCATGTTATCCTCTTCTGAGTACATTTTGAACTTTTTTTTTTAACCTTCATAACTTCAATATATGTCTTACAGTGAAGGCTGTATATTTAATTTTAAATTCTAGCATAGTTTGACCTTTTATTTTTACATTCAGTCATCTGTATTTTAAAAATCTGGCTTGATGATTGTTTTACTGAGGACATGCCTCATGGATTTTCAGATGACTTTTAATGTGCTGTTATTCTCCATTTAATCATTTCAAATCTATTAAAGATATCAGCATAGTTCCTTAGGTTGTCATTAAAATACTTTAAAATTGGCTCAGTACTGCAATTTCTTCATATTGCTCCATCTAGATAAACATTAAGCAACCATTACATTAAGCTTTGCCCATTAGCTGAATAGAGAATATGCTTCAAAGGCATAATTTATCTGCTCAGAGTTCAAGAAAATCCTTGCTTTAACTTTGATATTTGCTCTGTCTACTTCATACAGATTCCTGAACCATGTCTCTTCAGTAATAAAAGTAAAGGAATATAGAAGAATTTTTACTTGGCAAACTTTCCTTTTAGTATTGCTTTGTTTTTATCGAAATAAAATAATATATTTCCTCTTTAAAAATTATTCTGAAATTTCAGTTTTTCTAAATTCCAGGCTAATTATAATCCCAGTTAACCTAAGGGCAAATCATTTTCTCAGGATAGTTCAGAAGAAACTTTGACCCACCTCTTCTTCCTTTTACATTAATATATATGAGCTCACCAAGACTGCCTTAATGTTCCTCTCAGCTTTAGTTAACTTTAGAAAGATTTCTTCCTGACTATAGGCCTGACCTCCCTTTTCTCAGAACATTTACTTTAGAAAACTTGTAATTTAGTCATTTTTCTCCTTTGAAATGTAAATCTTCTCCCAGCCTTGCATGAGTTCTTAAAACCCAAAGAATGTTTCTCAAGGAATGTTTTCTCTGGGAGCTACCTCTTTGAAATGTAATCAAAGGACCTAGTGCCTACTCTTATCTTCCAGTCTCTGTGGGAAGGTAGGAACACAACTTCAGTGAGTGACAATTAGCACTAACATTCTAATTATTGGCCTACTCACATTGATCTCTATAGTCCTATAGTGTTTTTCTACTAGCTCACCCCAGTGCTTAAGCATCTTCCTGCCTTTTGTTTCAGGGGAGTTCAGCTCAGTCTCTCTGTCCTATTTCAATGATATTAAATAGATTTCCTTGCTTGTTTAACCCTGTCAGGTGCAATTTCTTAGATATGACTCTAGAAGAGTTACATTCATTCCTACGAATAGAAAATGCACAAGCTAAAATTTAGGTCTCACTTATTATGGGGGCCTAATAATAAATATAAGAGCAACACTAATATGTATTGGTGCTTACTATGTGAAATACATTATTTAAATCAACTTATTGAATCGTGAAAACCAACACACACACACACACACACACACACACACACACGAGTCTATATTTCCCAGTAATTACCTAGTGGAATAAGTACAGTGCTTTGCAATACAGATCAATACTTAGGTACTGGATATTAAAAAGAAAAAGTTGTCATTGAATTTTTTACTTAGCGTAAAAACAAATATTAATAAACATACTTTTTCAGAATCTTGTATTTTCTCATAAATACCATCTGTAATCAGGGTTCCAACAATGCCAATGAAGTAATAAAATGGAGGGCACAGTCAGCCTTGTCACATGGCAGGCAACTAAAGAAAAGGATGCTGTTACAGAGAGCCACAAGTTCTTTCTGCCAATGGGAGATAATGGAGCTCTCTCTTTTGAATGAATTCTTACTGGCCGGTCAAAAGGAACTGAACTCTTTTTTTTTTTTTTTTTTTTTGAGACGGAGTCTCGCTCTGTGGCCCAGGCTGGAGTGCAGTGGCCAGATCTCAGCTCACTGCAAGCTCCGCCTCCCAGGTTCCCGCCATTCTCCTGCCTCAGCCTCCCGAGTAGCTGGGACTACAGGCGCCCGCCGCCTCGCCCGGCTAGTTTTTTTTTTTTTTTTTAGTAGAGACGGGGTTTCACCCTATTAGCCAGGATGGTCTCGATCTCCTGACCTCGTGATCCGCCCGCCTCGGCCTCCCAAAGTGCTGGGATTACAGGCTTGAGCCACCGCGCCCGGCCAGGAACTGAACTCTTTACACTCTTTGGTCATTTTCTGGGTCTACTGACTTTTTTATCGACTTACTTCCCTACCCTAGAATCTCCTCTGAGATGTGCACCCTAACTGCTAACTTCCAACGCTGTATCTGTTCACTAAGCAAAATAAAATATTGTTTTGTAAATTTCACAATATACCCTGAGTAAAAATATATATTTTTTAAATCGGCATTTTCTTACAGCAGAAAAAGCTCAAATTCCCAATATTCCAGTAGAAAAGGTAAAAAAGCAATGCTTAGTTTTCTTTCATTCAAAAGTCAACGAAAAGAAAAAACTACAAAGTTAAGGTTTCCAAGTTAATTATATTTTAAAAGAAGTAAATATTCATATTCTGATACATATACATAATGTGAGATAATTTGATGCTGAACAGATGAAGGTATAGTATTTAATAATTAGTTCCATTAGTTCGCTTGCCGTTGTCTATTTTCCTATTTTGCTGTCTTCGTTAAATAAGATATGTACGTCATTTGTAAATACTGATGAAATTACATAAGCCAGAAAATGTTCAATATATTTGACATTTAGGACTTTTTAAAGCAGGGATGCTTTTCTCCAATGTTTACAACACTGACTTATTCCCCTTCATGTAAACTCACATAACTTTGAAACACACAATTACATACAAATTTAGATATCTTGGAAGCTTTTTGAGGGCAGAGTTTGGTTCTATTTTTTTTTCAATCACATACAGAGCATTAAAAAAATGAAAATTAAATCTGAGGTTTATGTCATGCGCTTCAGTGTGAAGGGACCACCAAACAGGCTTTGTGTGAGCAATAAAGCTTTTTAATCACCTGGGTGCAGGCGGGCTGAGTCCGAAAAGAGAGTCAGCGAAGGGAGATAAGGGTGGGGCTGTCTTACAGGATTTGAGTAGGTAAAGGAAAATTTCAGTCAAAGGGGATTTGTTCTCTGGCGGGCAGGAGTGGTGGTCGCAAGGTGCTCAGTGGGGGAGCTTTTTGAGCCAGGATGAGCCAGGAAAAGGACTTTCACAAGGTAATGTCATCAATTAAGGCAAGGACCCACCATTTTCACTTCTTTTGTGGTAGAATGTCATCAGTTAAGGCAGGGGCAGGGCATTACTTCTTTTGTGATTCTTCAGTTACTTCGGGCCATCTGGGCGTGTATGTGTAAGTCACAGGGGATGTGATGGCTTGGCTTGGGCTCAGAGGCCTGACAGTTTATAGATTTACATACATTAAGAATGTAATTTTTTAAAAAGTTGTATCTTTTTAAGTATTTTTGCTTTTATTCTTCTCTCAAATGTATACCTCACCTATGAAAATTTAACCATTTTCTAAGTATTCTGTTTAAATATTGTAATATTTATAGAAAAGCATTGTGAACACCAACTAACTACACACACATCGACATCATGCCAAACGGAATCGATATCTGTATATAGACAAATACAACAAACAAAACACCAAAGAATACACTGCCAGTCAGATAAGAAAGCGATATTATAGGAACCCCAATTAAGTCAGGGAAAATTAGAAACACCTGGAGGTGTATCAGGTTGCTATTATTCCTTGTTCCAGTGAGGAAGCTAAAGAAAATATTTCTCAGAAATAAATATTTATCAAATTATTCCTCTCAAGTTTTCTCAAAATTGTGATATATGAAATAAGAGCTTTGAAGAGAATTAGGAAACTTGTATTTGGACCTGAAAAAACGAAGCAGAATGTATTACAGAGAGATTTTTAAAAATGAAAATAGAAAAAGGTAAAAATGTAAGAAAGGTAGAATAAAAAGTTGTAACAAACATCTAAATGGGGTCCTAGAAAAAAATGGACATAGATAATGGGATAGAGGAACTATTTAAGAGGGATTAAGTATTTTTTAGAACTAATAAAACAAGTGAGCCAAAGAAAGAGAAAGCTCAGTTGAATAAATGGGAAAATGTTAGCAAAAATACCAGAATAATACGAAGTGAAAACCTTAAAACTAACTAGGACGAAAACATTTTTGACATGAACAGTCAGTAGAAGCCATAGTAGACACAGAACTATATTCAAAGGTCAAAAAAAGTATTTGTCAAATTAAAGTTTTGTGCCAAACAAGTGTTTTTATTAGTTTTCTGTTGCTGCTGCAGTATGTTACCACAAATATAGCGGTTTAAACAATGCAAATGAATTATCTTACAGTTTTCTTTTGGAGGCTCTGTGGTAAGTCATTTCTTTACCCTCTTCAAAGACTACAAGCCACTCGTTTCTTCACTCGTAGCCTTTCTTTTACCTTCAAAGTCGGCAACACAGCATGTCTCACCCTGTTCCCATCTTTACATCTCTTTTTCCTTTTTCTTTTTTTGAAACAGGGTCTTGATGTGTTGCCCATCCTGGGGTGCAGTGGCGTGATCATAACCCACTGCATCATCAAACTCCTGGGCTCAAGTAATCCTCCTACCTCAGCCTCCTAAGTAGCTGGGTCTAAAGGCGTGTGCCACCATGCTTTTTTTTTTTTTTTTTTTTTTTTTGTATGTTTGTTTTAGTAGAGATGGGGGTCTTGCTCTGTTGCCCAGGTTGGCCTCTAACTCCTGGACTCAAGTAATCCTCCCACCTCAGTATCTCAAAGTGCTGGGATTACAGGCATGAGCCACCAATCTAGCTTTTATCTCTTTTTCTGACCTCAGGAATTACATTGGACCCACCTGAAAAGCCCAGGCTAATAGCTTTATTTCAAGATCAGCTGGTTAGCAAACTTAATTTCACCTGCTAGCTTAATTCCCCTTTGTCATGCAATCTAATGTATTCATAGGACCCAGGAACAGAGCATGGGTATCTCTGAAGGGCAATATTGTGCCTATTACATTATTTCCCATAAGCAGAGACAAATTTAATTTTCACGTTATAAAATAAGGCTGGGCGCGGTGGCTCACACCTGTAATCCTAGCACTTTTGGAGGCCAACGCGGGCAGATCATCTGAAGTCAGGAGTTCAAGGCCAGCCTGGTCAACATGGTGAAACCCCATCTCTACTAAAAATACAAAAATGAGATAGGCATGGTGGCACATGCCGGTAATCCCAGCTACTTGGGAGCCTGAGGCAGGAGAATTGTTTGAACCTGGGAGGCGGAAGTTTCAGTGAGACAAGATTGAGCCACCGTATTCCAGCCTGGGTGACAGAGAAAGACCGTGTCTCAAATAAAATAAAATGAAAAATAAAAAGTGTTACTACCAATGACATGTATTCAAAGAATTTAAAAGGGATATGTTTCAGGAAGAAAAGCATGACCTCCTGAAATATCTGTGATATAAAGCATGAAGAAAGGTTTTGTGAGTAAATAAAAATTTTAGAAAAAAATGCAAGATAATTTATGTAAAATGCTCATGACACTGGTATCTATTTGGAGGAAGTTAAAAATAGACATAAGTAAAATAATAGACCACAGTAGTAATCTTGTGGTGAGTGAATACGATATTTGAATTATTCATATATTCGTAAGGCTGGTGTTAAGATAACTTTACTAATCAAATTACTTCACTCATGCATGGTAAAAGGTGAAGTATATCTACTAAAATAATAAGATTAAATATATTTCTGAAAAATGCAGGAGGCAGATAGGGGAACCCGCACAGGGTCTTGCCTGGGCATGCCCACAAGGGACTGGGGGGCCTGCATGTGCACTGGCAGAATAAGGTGGAGCCACCAGGAATTCACACCTTAGGCAGGGGAAGGAGCTGGGCCTCTTCAGCTCCTGTGTGGTGGCCAGGTATTCAATCTGTGAGGTGGGAGCCTATTGGCTGGAACCCCTCTTATTTGCTGAGAGCTTTCTTTTCATAAATTCCACTCTCCTCACCCTTCAGTGTGTCTGCGTGCCTAATTTTTCCTAGTTGTGAGACAAGAACCAGGATTTAATCAAACTAAGGAGCAAAAAATTTTGCACCAAATTTTATACAGTACAGTGAATATGAGAATTAAAGCCGACCACCAAATAACATAAGTAAGTAAAGAAAAAGAGCCAAAACTTTGTAGATAAATACAAAGAAAGTCAAAATATGGTCAAAGCCTATGTATCAATAGTCACAAAACACTCTTTTAAAAGGTAGTAAATCATCATTTTGGGTATTAAAACAAACCAGATATAACATACGCCTGGATATTTAAAAGGTACATCTGAACTTATATTACAGAATTCTCAAAAGTTTTTCTGTGGCCATGCAGTGGTTTGAAAACTAATACGAAGGAAACATAAGCAACTTTTAATTATAAATTTTATGTATCAGTAAATACGAAAAGGACTGTTACAATTTGAATTATGTGCCCCTGAAATGCATATGTTGAAGTCCTAAACCTCAGTACCTCAGGATGTGAACCTGTATGGGAATAAAATAAATGTCACATGTAATTAATTCAATTATGATGGGTTCCTATTGGAGTAGGGTGGGTCCCAATCTAGTATGACAGATGTTGTTATAAAAAAAAGGCTAGTTTAAAATAGATATGCTTACAGATAGAACACCATTTGAACAGGAAAGCAGAGGTTGCATGATGTATCTACAAGCCAAGACATTCCAAGGATTTCCATGGAATAGATTCTTCCTCATAGCATTAAAAAGATACAGCATTGCTGTCACCTTGATCTCATACTACTAGGTTCCTGAACTGTTTAGACAATAAATTAATATTCTTTAATTCACCCAATTTGTGGTATTTCCTATAGCAGTCCTAGCAAATCAATACAAGAAGTAAATTTTAAAGCTCTATAATTACAATGCAGATTCAAGAAACAATATACATTTGATAATCTACACAAATAAATAAATTAAATCTTTAATTACTAATCTTCCCAGAAATTGATAAAGTATTGTATAACCATATACTAGAATGCAATTCAGTGCTGAAATAAACCATCAAGCAATGCAAAAACATGAGTGAATATTATATTCATATTACAAAGTGAAGGAAGTTACTCAAAAAGGCTACATATTGTATGATATCGTTTATATAATGTTCTAGAAAAAGCAAGACCATAGATATGGTAAACAGGAGGAAGGGGTTTGGGGCTTGCAGTGAGTTGAATAACTAGAGCAAATAGTAGATTTTAGGGTGGCAAAATGATTTTGTGTGGTACTACAACAGTAGTATATAACACTAAATATTTTTTAAAGCCCATAAAAATTTACTTTATGGAGTAAGCCTATTGTATGCAAATTAAAAAAGATTTAGGCCGGGCGCGGTGGCTCAAGCCTGTAATCCCAGCACTTTGGGAGGCCGAGGCGGGTGGATCACGAGGTCAGGAGATCGAGACCATCCTGGCTAACATGGTGAAACCCCGTCTCTACTAAAAATACAAAAAACTAGCCGGGCGTGGTGGCGGGCGCCTGTAGTCCCAGCTACTCGGAGGCTGAGGCAGGAAAATGGCGTGAACCTGGGAGGCGGAGCTTGCAGTGAGCCGAGATCGCGCCACTGTATTCCAGCCTGGGTGACACAGCGCGAGACTCCGTCTCAAAAAAAAAAAAAAAAAAGATTTAGGAGGGCATGTCACCCCAGTATTAAATGCAGACAAAAGAATCTAACCATATAACAAATGTATAAAATTAACTCACGGAAGAGGGTAGGAGAAAAGTTGCTGGCTGTTAATTCAGCAATGGTCTAATGTCTGTTCTCACGCTGCTATAAGCAACTGAGACTGGGTAAATTTATGAAGACAAGAAGTTTAATTGACCCACAGTTCCACAGGCTGTACAGGATAAATGCCTGGGAGGCCTCAGGAAACTTATAATCATGGCAGAAGGTCCAAGGGGAAGCAAGCACCTTCTTCGAATGGCAGAGAGGGAGAGAAAGAGGGCGAAGGGGAAAGTGCCACACATTTTTAAACCATCAGATCTCATGAGAACTCAATCACTATAATGAGAACATCAAGGGGGAATTCCACCTCCATGAACCAATCACCTCCCACCTGGTCCCTTCCCCAACATTGGGAATTACAATTCAATGTGAGGTTTGGCTGACACACAGAGCCAAAGTATATCACCTAAATAACTTCAGAGACAAGGGAAAACTGTAAGACTAATGGCAAACGGGGCTATACATAAGCATTGTAATATAGTTGGTAAAATTATTTAACATAGTAGTACAGGATAACAATTCTCATACCTCTGTACATGTGTAGTATAGTTAGGCAATTAAGTGAATTATGGTGGTGACAGATTTCTCACTGTTGAAGTTGAAGCATACAGACAAGCAATGTAGATGACTGAAATTATTTATGGAAGCACTAGATTAGAGTCAGAGAATTCAGTATGTACTTTCATCTAACACAGGTTGGTGTATATAATATGTGTGTGTGTGTGTGTGTGTATAGATGTGTGTATATATATGTACTTATATACATATTTATAGAAGTTTGTATATGCATGGTTAATATATACACATGTATTTCTTTGCTCTGTCAACTTACAGGGCCTAGAAACAACCTAACTAAAAACAAGCACATCCATCTAGTACCTAGATGTTCGTTTCATGTAACACTCTCAAATATGAGAAAGAAGGGAGTTCAGAAAAAATAGCTGAGTCTAAGACTGGGGCACAGAATAGCAAAGAAGAGTTTTATACATCTTGTAGCACAAAAAACAATGATGAGGCTTGTCAGATAGACACATAAGCCAACTGAAAGTGTTTCCAGCAGACAAAGCTGGAACAAATTGAGTAGGAAAAAAATTTAAAATATTGTGTAGAAGTATCACCCAAAGTGTAAAATTCATATTCATAAATCCATTCTGAAATTTAAAAATAATTTATTTAATAAATAAATAAATGGAGTAAATAGATAAATCACCCATATAGACAAATTCCAAATTATTTAAGTAGATAATACATCCTCATTGAGCTGGAACTTAACTCCTCACCCTTTTAGTGTGGCCCGTGCATAATGATATCCTTCAAAAGTGTTTCATGAAAAAAGAGAAAATAGAATAACTTTAAAGTGGAGAAATGTGACAAACATTATCTCACTCAGATAATTAAGGTTAACATCAGCAGTAATAAGTCATGCTGGTAGCTCATACCTTTGATATAAGAATGACATTTTGCCTCTTGAATCTTTCTCCTCCCCTGCCAAAAGTTATTTCAGTCTAAACATAGGAAATACAAACAGTTAATTTATAATTTAGTACAATCTACAAAACATCGAACCAGCACTTCTGAACACTATGAAGGTAATAGAAAACAAGGTAAGGCTGAGCACTTACACAGCTAAGAGTAGTTAGACATATGCTGTCTAAATATAATGTGTTATCTTGAATGGGATTCTAAAAGGGAAAATGAACATTAGGTAAAAAGAATTCTGAATAAAGTATGTACTTTGTTTATTAGTAATATATCAATATTTATTCATTAGTTGTTACAAATATACCAGGCTAATATTTGATGCTGACAATAGAAATTACTGTAGTATTTTCACAACTTTTGTATAAATATTAATCTATTTTTAAATAACATTTTGAAGAAATATTGCACAAAATTGAAACATAAGAAATTAGTAATATGTATTTCTGTCCTCTAGCCATTAAAGTACAATGTAGAATAACTGGTTTTTGTATTGCTAAAGGAATGAAATCCAGTTATCTGTGTATTCTAATTTAATTAATTCTGTAATTCTGTAAATTAACCTTTATTAAATTTTTTGTCTTTTTTCAACTTTCTAAAGAATAGTTAAAATGCAATAAAATATTAATCTATGGTCCACAGTTTAATAAATGTTTATTAATTTATTTACCTCTGCACTACCACCACAATCAAAATATGTAACATTTATACCTATAAAAGTTTCTATTGTGCCCCTTCTCAGCAAAGCACATCTTATTCATGGTCTTTGGGCAATCACAGATCTGTTTTCTATCATAATAGATGAGATTTTGAGTTGTTAATATTTTATATAAATGTAATAATAAAACATCTGAATCTAGTGTATTTTGATGTTAAATTGTATTGATAAACTATATAACATATGAATATCTTAATTTACTTCTCTTCATTGTTGAGTAGTATTCCATTAGGTGATTTTTTACAATTTGTCCATTTGCCTGTTAATATACATGTTTTAATAACATTGTAAATGTTTGCACACAATTTTGTGGGTATTTTATATTTTGTAGGAAATAACATGATAGTGAAACTGCTGATTCAGATGGAAAGTCCAATTTTAACTTTTAAACAGTACACAAACTGTTTTCAAAATAGCGGAATCATTTGCATTCATCAAGGAATATATAAAACTTCCAGTTATGCTATATCCTCACCAACTTTTGGTAATGTCAGTCTTTTTCATTTTAACAATTCTAGTGGGTATATAGTGGCCATTTTATTGCATTTTAATTTGCATGTATCATATAAATCATGATGTGGAACCTATTTTATTGACTGTTTCTATGTCTTCTTTTGTGAAATGTCTGGCGTAAATATTTTAGTCAATTTTATTGAGTTTTTATTGAGTTTTTTTATTTCCAATTACGAAATTTTAAACATATTTTGTATATTTAGGAAACAAGCCCATCATCTAACTGTAACATGCATGTCTTCTCAGTCATTTTGTGATTCTTTCATGTTCTTTTTTTTTTTTCTGAGACGGAGTCTCGCTCTGTCACCCAGGCTGGAGTGCAGTGGCACAATCTCGGCTCACTGCAACCTCCACCTCCCGGGTTCATGTGATTCTCCTGCCTCAGCCTCCTGAGTAGTAAGACTATAGGCACGTGTCACCACTCCCGGATAATTTTTTTGTATTTTTAGTAGAGACAGGGTTTTGCCGTGTTAGTCAGGATGGTCTTGATCTCCTTACCTCATGATCCGCCTGCCTCGGCCTCCTAAAGTGCTGGGATTACAGGCATGAGCCCCCACGCTCAGCACTTTCATGTTCCTAACCATGTCTCTGATGAACAAATATTTTAATTTTAAATAAGTACAATTTATCAATTTTTAAAATTATTTCCACATTTTTGTTCTAATTAGAATATCTTTTGACCACTGTTAAAGTTATAATTACTGTGTCCTATGATGGCCTGGAGAAGTTTTAGTTTTTGTATCTAATTTTTAGTTCATTTTTATGAGTAGCATAAGAAAATGGCTGAATTTCGTTTTTGCAATCTTTTCAAACCCTCGTAAAAGTAGATTTAGGGAGTTCAAGTGCATTTTTGTTATGTAGATATATTGTTGATTGGTGAAGACTGGGTTTTTAGTGTAATCATTATCTGATCAATGTAAATTGTACCCTATAGGTAATTTTTCATCACTTACCCCTCTACTATTCTCCCACACTTTGGCGTCTTCAATGTCTATTATTCTCCAGTGTCTATTATTCCACTCTGTATATCCATATGTACCCATTGGTTCCCACTTATAAGTGAGAATATTCAACATTTAACTTTCTGTTTTCTGAGTTACTTCACTTAAGATAATAGCCTCAAGTGGATGGTCATTATATAAAGATAAACAGATAAACTCAACAAGAAGATCAATACAGATGGTCCCCTATTATGTAAGTCAGGTTTTTCCAGAGAGAGAGAGGAACCATGAAATATGTGAGAGGGAAATTATTAGGGAATTGGCTTATACAATCACAGAAGTGGAGAAGAGACTTGATAAACTGTATGTAAGCTGGAGAACCAGAGAATCCCTTAGCATGACTCAGTCCAAGTCTGGGAGTCTCAGCACCAGAAAAGCCAATGGTGCAGTCACTAGTCTGAGGCCAAAGGCCTGAGAGCCCCCGAGAGGCTTCATAGTCGAAAAACCAAAGAACCTGGAGTCTGATGTCTAAGGGCAGAAGGAAAAAGCTGCCCTGCTCCAGAAGGGAAGGAAAAAGAGAACAGAGAGAGAAAGTTCCTCTCCCTCCATCTGGTTGTCTTAACGAGGTCTATAGTTAATTGTATGGTGCCAGCGCACATTGAGAGTTGGTATTCCTCTCTTAGTCCACTGACTCACACATCAGTCTCCCATGGAAACATCCTTACAAACACACGTGGAAACAATGTTTACCGGCCATCTAGGTATCCCTCAATTCAGACAAATTGATGTCTAAAATTAACTACCATAATTCTACCCCTGGTCAACTCAGCACCTATACATACACATCTTAAACCATATTTCCTATGAAAATAAAAACATTACAAGGTCATAGTTCTACATAACATGGGCTAGCTCTCCCTCATGCAACCAAAAACATGATAATCCCTTTCTCAGGGGAGAAGATAGTGTCTTGAGTGATGTTTTTTCTTCTACTGATATCTCATAACTTAAATACTGTCATATACACCTAATGATACTTAAATGATAATAAAGTCAATAAATGCTTTGCACATAATGAAGATATAACAGAAGTAAGAAAACAAAGATGGTTGCTTAATACATATGTATATATGTACAAAGGTATTCTTAACAAAAAAGGGAGGAAAAACTCATGGCAATTACAGTCTTTGTTTCATAACTGGAGGCATTGTCATAACTGGTATTTATAACTGTCTTCTTCTATTACCCATTCTGCATTCCCTTTGCCTTCAGCAAGAACCTCAGCTGATTGTAGTTCTTTACCTGGCAAGGTGACCAAAATCTTTATTCTCAAAGAATTTGGGACATTTGTAATCTTGCCTGGATTGGATTGTTATAGTTTCCCATTGACTGTAATGACAGGGCATGGTAATACTACAAAATGCTCTAAGGAATCTCCTATATTCCAGACATATGCTTCCTTTCCTTCATTTTGGAATAGTAACCCACTTTTCCCTTAGCAGTCAGGATGAATTACTCAAGCCAACACAGTGATTCCCTTCCTTAGTCTGTTGAGTCAGAGGCATAAGGAGCCCAAAGTGGCCAGGTGGCCCCTTCCAGTTCAATGGTCTAATCATCACATCTCCTGGTAGAAGCATTTCTCTCTCTGGAACTAGGACCTCTAGGCCAACTGAAAATAAAACCCTGGGAATAGGAAGCAAAAATGTTGTCAGTGACTAGGGGTAACGTGAGTGGTGCCACTCCAATTTCACTTCTCGATCCTTGGATCAGTAAATCCTGGCTATGGGAGAAGCAATCCTATATTTTAGACACTGATTTGGAGAATATATAGCCTCTGGCAAACATCGCACTAGCGCTGCAAGGTATTATCACTCAGCTGGTCTCATAACTGCAAATTCAAAAGACCATTCCAACTGTTCTATCAAGACACTTGCTTCTGGGTCATGGGGAGCATGATAAGAACAGTAAGTTCCATGAGCATGGGCCCATTGCTATGCTACTTTGGCTGTAAAGTGAGTTCATTGGTCAGAAACAATGCTGTATGAAATAGCATTACAGTGGATAAGGCATTTTGTAAGTTCACAGATGGAAGTTTTGGCAGAAGCATTGCATTCATGAAAGGCAACTCCATATCCAAAGCAAGTATCTATTCTAGTGAAGACAAAATGCTGCCTCTTCCATAATGGAAGCAGTCCATTATAATCAACCTGCCACTAGGTAGCTGGCTCATCACCCTGAGGGATGGTATCATATTAGGGGCTTTGTGTTTATCTCTTCTGTTGGCAGATTGAGTCCTCAGCAGTGGCCATAATCAGGCAAATCTTAGTGAGTGGGAGTTCTTGTCATTGATCCCATGTGCGATCTCTCTCCATGCCACAATGGACACTTTGTTCATAAGCTCATTAGGCAATGACAGTGGTGGCCCAGGAAAAAGGCTGACGGGTGTTCATGGGATGTGACATCCTATCTGCTTGATTGTTAAAATTCTCCACTGTTAAGATCACCCACTGGTAAGCATTCATATGTGATGCAAATATCTTTATGTCTTTAGACCACTCACAGAGGTCTATTTACAAGAGGTTATCCACATACTTCCTATAAAAAAAAATGTGATTTTTTTAGCTTTAAGATGGTGCTAAAGTGATATGCATTCGGCAGAAACTATACTTTGAGTACTCATAAAACGATTCTAATTTTCACTTTGAATACAGTATTTAATACATTATATGACATATTCAACACCCTATTATAAAATAGCCTTTGTGTTAGATGATTTTCCTCAATTTTAGGCTAGTGTAATTGTTATTGTTAAGGGACCAACAGGATCATGTGCCTGCTGTGCAGTAACATTCCCAAACACCAAGACAGCAGGGTTTGCAGCAGAGAAAGAATTTAATGATCCCAGGGCAGCTGAGTGAGGAGATAGGAGGAAACCTCAAATGTATCTCCCTGGGGAAATCTGGGCTGAAGTTTTTAAAAGGATCATGGAGGTTGAGAGACTGGAAAATTGGGGTCATTGGTTGGAGGAAGGAGGATAAAATCATGAGAATGTGGAAACTGTATTCTTTGATGAGTCAGCTCCTGTGGGGTCCTGAAGACCAGCTAGTATCAGAAGTCTTATTCCAGTCTTATTCCAGGAGTTTCAGCAATATGCAAGACGTGACAGAATATCTTATACAGAAAACTTAATGTTTAACAATGGTCAAGTTGTTAATCTATAGAGCAGTTAAGGGGAAATGATAATCTTGTGACAGGATCTACGTAATTCTGAGTTAAGAGGCAGCAAACAACTATGAGGAAGCTGATCAGAGAGCAAGCTGACCTAATGATTAATGCTGAATATACTGCAAGCTGAGTTTGTTTTTGTTTCTACTCCTCCCTTTTTCTCTAATTTTATAAAGTTAATAGGGACAGTTTCATTCTGAAGATGTTTAAGGTAGGCAAGGCTAAGCACTGGTATTCAGTAGGTTAGGCGTATTATTTGCAGTTTTGACTTAGTGATATTTTCAGCTTAAGATGGATTTATCAGGATGTAACCCTATCGAGGAGCATCTGTATGATGTTTCATGAGGTGGGGTTTATTGATGGTGTTATTTTATTCAGATTCCCAATAATCCTGTTGTTTTCCATGTAGTTGAAAAATGCAATCCAATTTCTTATTTAACTTATTTACATTGAGTGCTAAGTCTTAAGATTAATGGGTCTGACTGAAAATAACATGGACTCAACATTCATTGGTTAACTGAATCTGTCTCTGTAATGTAGCGGTAACCCTATCTCCCTATGATAATTATGGCTAAGTATTCCTGGGAGCATAGTAACATTGTCTTTATCTGATGTTATACATAGTCTTTATAGAAGGATTCTTTCATCAACATATTGCATTATGGTTCCTTTGCCCTATTTTGTTTTGAAAACAGTTTTTCACTCTTTGATAAAACTTCACTCTTTGAAGTTTGAGATAATTTTACAGTTATTTTCTCTTGTAATTTGATTCTATGAAGATTCTCAATAGTAACTATTTACAATGATTTTAGTGGAATTATGTCAATTAGATCTTTGTCATATATGGTCTTGATTGCAAAGCATTAATGCTTTGTGGGTATGTGACTAAAGATAATTTTTGCAACAATTTAATATGACATAAAAATGCATGTACAGTGTAAGAATTTCATGTCACATAAACATCCATGAAAATACTTCTGTTAGTCTGTTAGAATGCATGGTCTTTTCTAGTAAGTCTTATAATGCATACTACTTGGATAGAAGTTTAATTTCTAAAATTATTTTTGTATAAACTTTTGTGGATTTTTTTTTTACCTCTTTCATCTTTGTATTAGATATCCATCTTCTTCAAGTTAAATATTATCCTCATGAGTTTCACCATCCATGCACTTATTTTCAGAAACAAATAGAATTATGACTTGTTTCATATCCTCCATTAATAAAGTCCCCATACATTCAGATTTTATGCTGTAGATTTGCTGATTGTGGGGTATTTATTTTTTTACATATACTTCACTATCACTACTGTACATTTGTTGGTGTTAACTGGTGGGGTGTGTGTGTGTGTGCTTGTGTGTGTGTGTGTGTATGTATACACGTTTATCTGAGCTTTTGTCTGTAACTTTCCCATGTAGGTGGCTACTGTATTTAGTCATATGTCCTTGTTTGTAGTCATATGTCCTTTTCTGTATAAGCATTTCAGTTCCTATTTGGCACTTGTAGAACAGAGAATTAGATAAAACACAATGACACATTTAGAATTTGAAATTATGTATATATAGATTCTTATATTTATAATTTTAAGTTTCAATAAATATTTTGATATTGTCATAGGTAAATATTTTTCTATCAATTTTCCACTAAATATGTACTTGTTTTTATAATAATATGTAATGCTGGTGTGTGACTTACTTGATGAATGGAGAGAGGTTATGTCATCAAATTAAAATCTATAAAGTTGATGTTAGGTTCATTCTAGTTTTAATGTATATACTTGGTAACACCTAGATACCATAGTGAAAAATCGTGAGGTGTTGTTTAATTTCGGGAGAAAAACAATAACATTTTTGTCTGATACGTATTTTAAAATTTCAGTATCTACATATTTATCTATTATTTTACAGTTACATATTTCTGCTTGACTTCAAACTGTTTTTTAGATTCTTCTTAATTCTATGGTATAGCCTTGCACTTTAATGGTGGATCAATACCTAAGATATCATTGCATATTTTATTTAATTGCACTTTCTTTTAGGTCTCTGATTAGAGTTTACTATTCCAATATGACACATAAGTTTATTGAATATTGTGCTGTGATTATGTTCAGGTAGGATTGTTA
This sequence comes from Papio anubis, assembly GCF_008728515.1. NCBI lineage: Eukaryota > Metazoa > Chordata > Mammalia > Primates > Cercopithecidae > Papio > Papio anubis. The sequence continues at coordinate 73,120,186 of NC_044978.1, forward strand.
TTGTCACATGCACTATATTCAACAAGCAAACACGGCATGTTAATATTAAAATCTCAAGACTTGCTTGAATTATTGTTTGTGACTTTTCCTTCTAGGTGGCTACTGTATTTTGTTTTATGTTTTTTCTAAATATAACCACTGTAGTGCTTATATTGTGGCTGTAGAACAGATAATTATATAAAATACAGTGGAATATTTAGAGCTTAATTTATTTTCTTTAAATTTATTACTTAATTCTAAAATTATTTGTAATTGCTCACTATTGGTTTAACTGTTTAATAGGAATTGTTGTAAAACACCAAAACAAACATGGTCTGAAATTTAAGAGTCGTGTCCTCCAATTGCAGTCTCTTTGCCAGTTGCATTTATCAAGTGCTATCAGCAGTACTCTGAGATATGGTAATAATGAGGAGAGGCATTTTAATCATATAGTTATGTATATCTACATATATGTATGCATGTATCGTATATATAAAACATGTATGTATATGTAAAATAATTATAGTTATACAGTTATGTATAGTAAGATAATAAACTATTTATATGAAATCAAAATAATAATCCTCTATTTTTGTATTTGTCAAAATTTCTTATTAAATGAAACTTCCCATGTGACATTATTAAAATTTCTGACATTTATCACTTTTCTTTCCACTTAAGAAACTACTAAGGGGCCTGACACGGTGGCTCGCACCTGTAATCCCAGCACTTTGGGAGACCCAAGAGGGCAGATCACCTGAGGTCAGGAGTTTGAGACCAACCTGGCCAGCATGGTGAAACCCCATCTCTACTAAAAATACAAAAATTAGCCGGGCGTGGTGGCACATGCCTGTTTGTAATCCCAGCTACTCGGAAGGCTGAAGCAAAAGGAATCGCTTGAACTTAGGAGGCAGAAGTTGAAGTGAGCTGAGATGGTGCCACTGCATTCCAGCCTAGGCGACAAAGCGAGACTCAGTCACAAAAGAAGAAGAAAAAGAGAAAGAGAAAGAGAAAGAGAAAGAGAAAGAGAAAGAGAAAGAGAAAGAGAGAGAGAAAGAAAAAGAAAAAGAAAAAGAAAAAGAAAAAGAAAAAGAGAAGAGAAAAGAAAAGAAAAGGCCGGGCGCGGTGGCTCAAGCCTGTAATCCCAGCACTTTGGGAGGCCGAGACGGTCGGACCACAAGGTCAAGCGATCGAGACCATCCTGGCTAACCCGGTGAAACCCCGTTTCTACTAAAAAATACAAAAAAACTAGCCGGGCGAAGTGGTGGGCGCCTGTAGTCCCAGCTACTCGGGAGGCTGAGGCAGGAGAATGGCGTGAACCTGAAGGGCGGAGCTTGCAGTGAGCTGAGATCCGGCCACTGCACTCCAGTTTGGGCGACAGAGGGAGACTCTGCCTCCAAAAAAAAAAAAAGAAAAAAAGAAAAGAAACTACTAAGGGCTGTCTCGTAAAATTCTGGGGGTAAAACCCCACAACCTGTTTTTTTTTCCAGCATTAAATGTTTTTCTGAGAAACAATAAAGTTTGTGGACCATTGCTGTTAGATAGCTTCTTGCACCTTTATGATACATTGTTCTGATGTATCTCATACCCATATTTGTTGCACAGAAAATTAAACATTTGTGTTAAACATCAAAGGGTTTGAAGGAATGTCAGCATATAAAGCAAATCTTTCTTAAAAATTAAAATATAATTATGCCAACAAAATTGTTTTTCAGGGATGTTATCCTTGTCCATCATAATTTGGGCCTCTCAAAAACAGATTCAAAAAGAAATTTGTTTACAAGTGGCTTAATTATGAAATGTCCTGAGGAACAACACCTGAGGGAAGAAGGATTGAGTGAGGAAGAAATTGAACTGCAGAGTGACCATAGTTGACCTCAGGTATCCTACCAAATCTATAGACATGGGATGGTCTTTCTAAAGGATTCTCAGTTAGCAGCAAGAGGTTTGGTCTTTCTAACGCTCTCCATTTAATCAGCCCCATGGAATGACAGCTTTCTTCTGGGAGGAGAAAAATATTGTTGAGGCAACAGGATTTAGTTATAATCTATGTAATGTCTCCTGCACTGGAGAAGCATCAGTCAAGAAGGTTAAGGATATAGTTAGGAGACTATAGTGTCTATGGCAAAGACCTAATTCCCTAAGTTTGTACAAGAATATATGCTCTATTTCTATATAAGTCCTGTTTTTGTCTTTGTCTTTTTATGCCAAAATCAAGTTTCAAAATGAAATAATAAAGGAAAACATATTGAGAAGAGCTAATGGGAGACAAATTAAAACTTCTATAAAATAGTTGGGATATTTATAATTTATAGTAGTTTCAGGTTAATTCCAATTATTTATATGAAAAATGCTCATGGTTTTCAACAATAACTATGTAAAACAGGAGATGAAATAAAAACTATAAGTGAAAATCAAGATATATATGAAAATATATTTATAACAGGCTTATTGCCATATCTCTATTTAAAAAAATGCATCTGATAGATATCTTAGGTTGTAGAGCTGGACATCTGGATTAAAAAATAAATAAAATTAAAAATAAAAAGCATGATCAAGCTGTGAAACATATCTTTCTTAAAAATTATTTGTAAAATAGAAAACCTCATACTTATCTAATCTTCTACTGGTTAGAAAGGCATCATTAAGGCAGAGTGCTATAATTCATGCCTGTAGTCCTAGCTAGTTGGAAGGTTGCAGCAGATAATTGCTTGAGCCTAGGAGTTAGAGGCCAGCCTTGGCAACATAGTCAGACTTTTGTTCCTAAAATAGATAAATAAATGAAATTCAAAAGGTAGGTAGCATTAAGTGACAAGTACAATTATATTTCGAGTCATAGATTGATTTGTTATTCTAGCATTGTGCTAATAGCATCTCTAATGGCATCAGGCATCCCTACCAAAATTTTAACTTGTAATACTTTTCACTGATTTTTGATATGATAATGAATAATTGCTGATCTTGCACAATAACTTCAGGAATAGCACATCTGTATGTCAAAACAAAATATTCCACAATAAAAATAAACCCAGTCACTTAGATCAGACACACTGTGTATTAACTGTTTGAACTATCACTGCTTGAATCAAATAAATTTGTGAGTTCTGTTTTGAGAAACTAGAACTTCAATAAATCAGGCATTCCTAAGCAACATAATATTTAGCCTTTATACCAGATATGGGACATATCTTGTCCAGTCTTGGTTCAAGTTGTGAGGATCACAAACTATATTTTCTTTCTATCAATGTTACTATTATATTAAGTAACAAGAAGGGATGTCACAAAAATTCTCTAATGGCTTTATATGCAGACAGCACCTAAACAGTCAATCTTTTAGTCACATTTATTATGATGTAGCTGAGATAGAAGTGCCAAGTTCAAGAAGTCTTATCTACATAATTACTCTGAAATAGGTACAGTATCTGATAATGAGGTTAAGACCAGTTTTGTAAAAAATGGATTATAAAACTGATGAATATAAAAGATTCCTAATATTCAACTGTAATCTGAGGAATATTCAATTATATAAATAATGTTCTTAGAGGAAAAATTGCTATTTACATTTCTGTGTTTATTTCTTTTTCATAATTTTCTATTAGGATATAATTCAACATTTACGGAAATTATAAGAAAAGTACAAGGAAGTCCCATATACAGGTTCACACAGATTAGCAATTGTTCACATTTGACTTGCTCTCTATTTGCTTGCTCTCTCTCTCTCTTTTTTTTTTTTTTTTTTTTTTTGAGGCGGAGTCTCGCTCTGTGGCCCAGGCTGGAGTGCAGTGGCCCGATCTCGGCTCACTGCAAGCTCCGCCTCCCAGGTTCCCGCCATTCTCCTGCCTCAGCCTCCCGAGTAGCTGGGACTATAGGTGCCTGCCACCTCGCCCGGCTAGTTTTTTGTATTTTTTTTAGTAGAGACGGGGTTTCATCGTGTTAGCCAGGATGGTCTCGATTTCCTGACCTCGTGATCCTCCCGCCTCAGCCTCCCAAAGTGCTGGGATTACAGGCTTGAGCCACCGCGCCCGGCCTGCTCTCTCTCGCTCTATTCCTTCCTTCCTGTCCACAACACAAACACGTTTGTATGCATGCAAGTGTACATATACACACATATGCAAATTGACACACACTCAAACACAGGTGGCTCTGGCTTTGTATAATTTTATTAAGAATGAATTTCAGTTACCTGGTTTTAGTTTAATTTCAGTCAACCAACAAAGTAGTTCAGATTTCAGTTGCTGTGGGATATTAACTTCGAGTAATTGCATAAGTATAAGCTTTGCTGCTAGCTCCTCAGTCCATAAGTCACCTTGTAAATAACAGGAGCATATCATGATGAGTGACCAACTCTATCACTTATTTCAAAATCTTTCACTGATTTTTCAGTGTATCCGTGATTCATTTCATGCACAGATACAAAAGTGTGTGGGGTTGTGTCAGTTTTTTGTTTCCCAATGATAAAACCATGTGACATTTTACACAACTGAATTATTGAAAGAAGGGATGGACCAATAGATCTGGAAGTATAGCAAATAATGAAGAATGATAATGCTAGCATGAAACTCCAATTGAACAAACATGAAGAAACAGAAGAAACAACAGAAAACCATGGAAATTAGAAGAAATAGATGGCCAAGATTCAAGATATGCAGCCACAGGAATTTAGTGAAGACAAATTTATCTACATAAATGAGATCAGCGGTTGTGACAGAAAGGGTGATGATGTCCCAGAGTGACACTGGCAAAAGAAGTCACATTAAAAAAAAAACTCTTGACTGGGCATGGTGGCTTACGCCGATAATCCCAGCACTTTGGGATAATGACAGGTGGATCACGAGGTCAGGAGTTCGAGACCAGTCTGGTCAACATGGTGAAACCCTGTCTCTACTAAAAATACAAAAATTAGCTGGGCATGGTGGTGGGCACCTGTAATCCCAGCTACTTGGGAGGCTGAGGCAGGAGAATTGTTTGAACCTGGGAGGTGGAGGTTGCAGTAAGCCAAGATGGTGCCATTGCATTCCAGCTTGGGCAACAGGGCAAGACTCCGTCTCAAAAAAAAAAAAAAAAAAACTTTCAAAGATGCTTCATGATATTGAAAATGCAAGGGATAATATGTTAGAAGTAAATTCAAATTTAGGAAGTAGAATAACAATTCACTAAATTATAAAAATGGTGCTCACTTATATGTAAATTTCACGTTGAGAAAAGATAAGCACTGTTCAAATTACTCTTGATAAGTTTTATACAAAGGAATAAAATAAATTAATTGTATGTATTGCTATAAATTATGGTGTATAACATAAATATGCATTTTACTGTTTTTAATTTTTCCATACATTTTTAAGTAAGAATAAGATAGTTTTTAATGTTAAATCAATAATGCTTAAATATCCCAGAATATCAATTTTTCTTTACTGAGTTTTAAGGTTGCCTTGCATGATTTTAGTTTCCACTATCCTGTTTACCATCTGGTACTACTATGCTAAGGTAAGAGTGCCATTTGAGAATAAGTTAGAAACATCATCATTTGTTCCTAATTACTTGCATTTGTTGTTAACCAAACAGGGTCATTAATCCAAATGTTCAATGCATCAATCACAGTACAGCAATCAAATCAGAAAATGTATCGCTGATACAATATTATTATCTAATCTGCAGTACATTTTAAATGTAACTGTTTCAGAGTAAATTACAGAGCTATACTGTTTTTTTTTTTTTTCCAGTCGAGGATCCAGCCTCAAATAATGCATTGCATTTGTGTGTTGATAACTTCCTTTAATCTGGGATACTTTCTTGGCCTTTATCTTTTCTGAGTTAGGCAGTTATTTTATAAAATATTTCTCAACTTTGGTGTTTCTCATATTTCTTTATGCTTAAATTTAGATTATACATGCTTTGGCAAACATAAAATTGGATTTCTTACTGCATCATTGAAAGAATGTGATTTTGTTTATCCTATTATAGATAATGCTAACATTAGTCATGTGATTAAAGTTGTATTCTCAGTGTTTCCCCATTGTACTAAAATTATTTTCCCCTTTATAATTGATAACTAATATCAAAGCATCTATTTTAAAACCATGAAAATGTGTTTTCTCATCTCACCTTTCACCCACTGGTTTTTGCACTTACTGATTTTACAATTAGTATTCTACCTTAATAAAGGGTTTTGAGTATTTCTTTATTTTCTGCAGATTGAACATCTCTTATCGGAAATGGTTGGGATCAGAAGTGTTTTGGATTTTAGATTTTTTTTTTTTTTTTGGAATACTTGAATATATGTGTGTGTGTGTGTATACAGATGGTAATATATATTATATATAAATGTTAATATATATATGTGTGTGTGTGTATATATATATGAGATATCTTGGGGATGGAACCCAAGTCTAAAAAAAAAAGTTTTTTGTTTTATATGTACTTGACATGCATAGCCTGAATGTAGCATTTTACAATGTCTTAAATAATTTTGTGTATGGAACAAAGTTTAGACTGTGTTTGGACTGAGAGTGGTCCCATGTGGTTAAGTGTAGAATATTCCACTTGTGGCACCATGTCAGCATTCAAAAGCTTTGGATTTTGGAATGTTTTGTATTTCAGGTTTTTGGGATAAGGAAGCTCAACCTGCAGTGAAAAAGTTATTGCAGGCTCATTTTGAGCTTTCCTTGTCTTAGCCGTGAATTGGAGAAATTATTATGTTTTCTGATCATAAGTTTTTTACTAGTAAATGCTTTACAAATATTCAGCATTTTAAAAAGTTAGACTGGGCACCATGGCTCACACCTGTAATCCCAGCACTTTGGGAGGCCAAGGTGGGTGGATCACCTGAGGTCAGGAGCTGGAGACTAGCCTGGCCAACAGGCGAAACCCTGTCTCTACTAAAAATACAAACATTAGCCATGTGTAGTAGCACACGTCTGTAGTTGTAGCTACTTGGCAGGCTGAGGCAGGAGAATTGCTTGAACCCAGGAGGTGGAGGTTGCAGGGAGCAAAGATTGAGCCACTGTACTCCAGCTTGGGCGACAGAGGGAGACCTTGTCTCAAAATACATTTAAAAAAAAAAAAAATAGACTTTAATTTTTAGAGCAGTTTTTGGTTCAAAGCAAAATGGAGGAGAAATTACAGTTTCCACATATCTCCTTTCCACCCACACACAAAGCCTCCCCTACCATCAATACCGACATTGTTGTGGTACATTTATTACATTTCACAAACCAACATTGACACCTCATTATCATCCAGTCTATAGTTTATTACATTAAGATTCATTCTTTTGTTATATATTCTAGAGGTTTTGACAAATTCATAAAGACGTATATCGACCATTAGAATATCATACACAATTGGCCAGGCACAGTGGTTCATACTTGTAACCCAGCAATTTCAGAGGCCAATGTGAGCAGATAGCTTGATCTCAGGAGTTGGAGACCAGCCTGGATAACACAGTGAAGCCCCATCTCTACCAAAAATACAAAAATTAGCTAGGTGTGGTGGTGCAAATCTGTGGTCCCACCTACTTGGGAGGTTGAGGTGGGTGGATCGCCTGAGCCTGGGAGACAGATGTTGCAGTGAGCCAAGATGGTGCCACTGCACTCCAGCCTGGGCAACAGAATGATACCTTGTTGCCAAATAAATAAATACATAAATACATAAATAAAAAATAAAATTATACACAATAGTTTCACTGCTCTAAAAATTTTCTGTGTGCCACCTATTCACCTATACTTTCTCCATAGTTTTGCCTTTTCCAGAATGTTATACAGTGGAATCATGCAGTATGTAGTCAAATTGGTTCCTTTCACTTAACAATAGGCATTTAAGATCCCCCCATGTATTTTAGTGTTTTGATAGTTCATCTATTTACACTAAATATTATTTCATTGTATGAATATACCTCAGTGTATTTATCCATTCACCTATTGAAGGACATCTTGAAGCATTCCAAGTTTTGGCAATTATGAATAAACTCTCTGTAAGGCTAAATATAATCTTGTTCATAGGTAAATACCAAAGACCGTATTTGCTGGCTTGTGTGGTAAGAGTATGTTTAGTTTCATAAGAAAATGCCAAATTAGTCTGGGGGCGATGACTCATGCCTGTAATCCTAGCACTTTGGGAGTCCGAGGTGGGCGGATCACAAGGTCAGGAGTTCGAGACCAGGCTGGTGAAACTCCGTCTCTACTAAAAATACAAAAATTAGCTGGGCATGGTGGCGTGTGCCTGTAATCCAAGTTACTTTGGAGGCTGAGGCAGGAGAATCGCTTGAACCTGGGAGGGGGAGGTTGCAGTGAGCCGAGATGATGCCACTGAACTCCAGCCTGGGCGACAGAGCAAGACTCTATCTCAAAAAAAAAAAAAAAAGAGAAACAGAAAGAAAAAAGAAAAAAAATGGCCAAATTGTCTTCCAAAGTGATTGCACCATTTTGCATTACCACCAACAATGAATGAGAGACCCTATAAGAAGTTTTTATTTTAATGAGATGCAATTTATAATTTTGATGTTGTTGCTTTTTGGGTTTAGATTCAGAAATTGTTGTCTACACAGAGGCATCGAATATATGTTCTGTATTCTTTTAGAAGTTGTAACATTTTAAATTCTAAATTTAAGTTTATGAGACTTTTCTAAATTGCATGTGTGGTATAAGAAGTTGGTCACTTTTTTTCCATATAGAAATCAAGTTGTACCAGCAAAATTAAAAATTTGATTTGTCTATGGAATTGCTTTGGCATCTTTGTCAAAATAAATTGCCCTTATATTTGCAGTTTTACTTCTGAAACTCTTCCGCTAACTATCTTTAGTTATAATAAAAAGATAGCACTCCCTTGACTATGTAGTTTTGCAGAATCTTGTTGTAAAGTCAACTTTACATCAACTTCAAATGCTTCAACTTTAATTTTTCAAGCTTTTTTCCAGCAGTTCTGGAACTTTTGCCTTTTTAATGTAAATATGAGCAGATCATTACTTTCTTTAGAAAGGTATTCTATGTTAAAAGGCAATTTTTATTTGGGAGACAATGAACAACTTAAACGCATTGAGGGCCCAATTCATACATGTGTGATTATTCTCCATTTATTTAGGTCTTCTTTAATTTATCTCAGCAATGTTTTGTACTTTTAACAATCTTGGAAATATTTTGTGAAATGTACTCCTATTTATCTTATGCTTTCTGATACTATTGTAAGATATTTTTAAACATCTTTAATTTTAAATTTTTTAAAGCTTGCATAAAAAATGAAATACATTTTTGTGTATTGACTTGACTTTTTACCTGGAACATTTCTAGATTCTCTAATTATTTTTTATATTTATCTTGTAGATTCTTTAGGATTTTCTATGTAAATGGTCATTTCATCTGTGAAAATAAAGTTTTACTGCTTCCCTTCTGATATAGATGCCTTTAATTTATTTTTCTTGCTTTAATGCAATGGATAATTTACCTAGTACATTGCTGAAAAAAATTCTAGGTGCCTATGTGCCTGACTTCGTCACTACATTAGGGGAAACATTTAATATTTCAGCTTAATACTGTAGGATTTTAACAGATACACTTTATTGAATTGAAGAAGTTGATTTTCTTTCTAACTTGCTTAGGATATTCATCATGAATGAGTTTTAAATTATGACAAATTTATCTTTATTTATTGAGATAATTATATTTTTATTTGATTACTATAGTGAAATACATTAAGAAATTTGCATATGTTAGCATAAATTCATGTTCCTGGGAAAAATAGCTTTTAGACATAACATTATCCTGTTTAAATATTACTGAATTTGATTCATTTATAATTTGTTAAGCATTTGTATTTATGAAAGTCATTGATCTATAAATAATTTACCGTACTTTTATTCAGTGTTTCTTTCAAGTTAATGCAGAGTTCACGGAAATAGTGTGTATGTGTTCCTTCCTTTCCTGGAGCAAAGTTCTCTCCTTTCCCTAGACTTTGTTTATACATGTATACCTATTTAGTAACCCACCAGGAAAACTATTTGGATTTGTAGCTCTTTGTGGAAATTTTTCAAATAATAAATTTAGGGTTTTTTTTAAAAGCAAATGTAGGGTTTTGAAGTTTTCCATTTTGAGAAATGCACATTAAAAACCACAGAAATATAATCTTACACAAATCAGAATGGCTTTTATTAAGAAGTCAAAAACCAACAGATGTTAGCATGGATGTGGAGAAAAGAGAACACTTAGATGTGATTGGTGGGAATGTAAATTAGTTCATATCTTATTGAAAACCGAATAGAGATATTTCAAAAAATTAAAAATAGAACTACCACGTGACCCACTAACTACCTACTGGGAATCTACCCAAAGGAAAATAAAGGATAATATAAACAAGACACCTACACTTAGATGCTTGTTGCAGCACTATTCACAATAGCAAAGTCATGGACGCAACCTCAGTGTTCACCAATGGTTTACTGGATAAATAAAATGTGGTATATATATACCATGGAATACCATGCAGCCACACTGAAAAAAAATTCATATTCTTAGTAGCAACATAGATGGGGCTGGAGGTTATTATCCTAAGTCAACTAACTCAGAAGTATATCAACTATCACTTTTTCCTCACTTATAAGTGAGAGCTAAACAGTGGATACACACAGACATAAAGATGCAGATAAGAGATACTGGTAACTCTCCAAAATTACTAGTGGATACAATGTTTATATCTGGGTGATGACTGGACAGGAAGCCCAGTACCCACCATTACACAAGTAATATTCATGTAAATGCTTGCACAAGTACCCCCTGAATCTGAAATTAAAAAAAAAAAAAAAAACGTAAAATTTTCTGCTTTATCTTAAATTTACATTTTTTAAGTTGCAAAATTTGTCATAGAGTGGTCCGTACATTCCTGTTTGTTTCACACCCCCTTTCTTTGCCTTTCTCAAAGTTGTTAGAAGTTTTTCAGTATTATTGATCTTTTCAAGGTACTACCTTTTATCCTTGCTAATTTTGTCTCATTTCTCTATTATCTACTTCACTGATTGGTGCTCAAGCTTTGTTATGACATTTTTGCTACTTAAGTAGATTCAAATTGTTCATCTATTTCTGGTTTTTTATTTACCTTCTGATTTACTTTCTGAATTATACATTCTTTCAAGGTAATCTTAGATTCACATGAAATTTGAAAAAAAAAATGCAAAGAGATTCTGTGTAATCTTTATGCAGTTTCCCCTAATTGAACATGCTGGACAATAATACAATACCACATCTAGAATATTAACATGATAAAGGTAAGATGCAGAATAGGTCTATCATCATAAGGAACCCTAGGTTGCCCATTTTTAGCTACATGCAATTATCACTTCACTTTAGTATAAAATAACCAAAGTTATCATGGTGACAAGGTTAAGCAATTTTTATGTTTATGTTTTTGGATATCTGTAAGTCCTTGAGAATTTTATTTAAAAACCTTTCCATGTTTTCATTGGAAATTTTTGTCTTTTCATTACTGAGTTATAAGAGAACTTTTTATATGTTTTAGGAATATTTTCTCCCAATCTGTGACATTTCTATTCATTTTCTTGATTATATATTTTGAATAGCAGATATTTTAAATCAAGAAGTCAACTTTATCATATCTTTTTGGAAATTTATGTATAGATTTTTCTTATCTAAGAAAACTATAGTCGGCCGGGCGCGGTGGCTCAAGCTTGTAATCCCAGCACTTTGGGAGGCCGAGATGGGCGGATCACGAGGTCAGGAGATCGAGACCATCTTGGCTAACACGGTGAAACCCCGTCTCTACTAAAAAATACAAAAAAACTAGCCGGGTGAGGTGGCGGGAGCCTGTAGTCCCAGCTACTCGGGAGGCTGAGGCAGGAGAATGCCGTAAACCTGGGAGGCAGAGCTTGCAGTGAGCTGAGATCCGGCCACTGCACTACAGCCTGGGCGACAGAGCGAGACTCCGTCTCAAAAAAAAAAAAAAAAAAAAAAAACTATAGAAAAAAAAAATTTTTATTTAAGTTACAAGGTATTGTTTCATGTTTTCCTTTAAAGATACTTGGTTTTTGCTCACAAAATGATAAATATTTGACAAACATTATTATGAGTAAAAAAATGGACAAAAGCATTCATACATTTAATGTATAAGCAAATCAATAAACCATTAATTATAAAATGTACTATGTACCAGACAGTATACTTACTTATAAACAACTTTAGATAAAAGTCAAATTAGAAATGCACTTTCTGGCAACAAAAACTTAAAAAACTGGCAATACTATTTTCAGTGAAAAGATAAATGTGAAGGAGTTAAGGTTAAAAAAAAAATAGTTTGCTTTTCAACCAGTAATATCCCTCCTTAATTATAGCTTTTATCAAGCTGTTGTAGATGCTATTTCTGGGACCCTTCTAAGTTATCAATAGAGCGTACAAAGTACTGCTGCATTGAATTCACTTTATCTAAATACTATTTACAACCAATTTAAAGTAAAAAATACCAAGAAATTAGAATGTTTTCTTCAAATTTATTATCAACATGTACATATCTAGGTATTCCTATAAGATACTGAAATAAAAGCTTGTGTGTGTTAGAAACAATAGAATTCAAACCATTTATTTATGAATTAATGTTTTTTTAATAGGGCATGTATTTATAAATTACATTAACTAAGTAAACCATGATTTTTTATACCTAACAGGTTATTGCTGAGTTGTACACAATTGTTCCCAGAAATTTTTTTCATTTCTGAGGATGTTGTAAGCCACAGGAAAAATTTGCCATACAAAATAGCTTTTCTCAAACATCTGCTGCCAAGGAAGTTTGTTTGGAGCTTGTGATGATGGATGAATTTTTGACAGGTAATTGCAATTCAGATCAGATGCAGACAGATTTAGTACCTAAAAGTTTCTAGTTTATTAAAATCACCATTGATTTATTTAGCACCCCTTCTTCCCTCCAAACTGCCTTGCATTTTAACACTTTGGAAATTAATAATTCAGCTATGATACCTATAATTTATACAGCAGTTTGAAATATATTAGATATTTCTTGGTTCCTCAAACAAAATCTTAAACAGGGAAGCATTTGCAAAATGAAGCAGTGCTCATGTATGATTATGAAAACAAAAAATGGCTTTTTTTTTACAAGTGTGTTCATCAATGGTTTGTCATTAAACACTTCCAATTTTTATGCAATCTTTTAACTAATAATTGATTAATTTTTTTGTGAACACATAGGCATTATACCTCTTTTTCTTTTTTTCTTTTTTTTTTTTTTCAGATGGAGTCTTGTTTGTTGCCCAGGCTGGAGTGCATTGGTGCAATCTCAGCTCACTGCAAACTCTGCCTCCTGGGTTCAAGCGATTCTCTTACCTCAACCTCGCGAATAGCTGGGACTACGGGCACGTGCCACCACGCCCAGCTAATTTTTGTATTTTTAGTAGAGACAGGGTTTCACCATGTTGGCCAGGATGGTCTCAATCTCTTGACCTCGTGATCCGCTCACCTCAGCCTCCCAAACTGCTGGGATTACAGGCATGAGCCATCGCACCCAGCCTAGGCCTCTTTTTCTTAGGTGGTTTTCTGGAAGATTGACTCTGAAATGGGTCATTGCATTTAGGAAAAATGTATTGGGGAGTACTTTGAGGAATCATCTTTGAAGGAATAGAAGGAAGTCAGATTGGGAGGAGGGAAGAGTTGAATTCAGTTACAACAAAAGTTTCAACAGAGCTTTAATGGCTTTGTGTGCAGGGGTTAGATGTTTATACCATTCTTCTTACCCCCATGTAGATGAGGCAGTTAACATGACCTCTCTTCAGAGGGTGGAGGACACGATCTTGTGTGAAGTAAGTGTACAGAGTGACACTCAACTGAGACAGTCAGATACATACTTACTCTGCTCATGCAGCTGATGAAAGTGGTCTCAGTCCTGAAGGAAAACTTGGTAGCAGTACATAGTGTATGTGTACGTGTCTCTATAGCCAATCCTTGACTTACAACGGTTTGATTTACAATTTTTAGCTTTACCATGGTACCCATACAACCATTCTGTTTTTCCATTTACATCACAGTATTCAATACATTACATGAGATAGTTAACACTTTATTATAAAAAAGGTTTTGTGTTAGGTAATTTTGCCCAACTGCAGACTAATGTAAGTGTTCTGAACACATTAATGGTAGTCTACGTTAAGCTATGATGCTTGGTAGGTTTGGTGTACTAAATGCATTTTCAACATTTTAATGGTTTATTGTTATTATTATTATTATTATTATTATTATTATTATTGAGATGGGGCATTCTTACAATGTTGCCTAGGGTAGTCTCAAACCCTAGGGCCCAAGGGATGCTCTCTTCTCAGCCTGTCAAGCAACTGGGACTACAGGTGCATGCACCACTGTGCTAACCTTTTAAAATTGGTTTATAAAAGTTAGTATTATTTATATATGTCTTTTAAGTATAAAAATATGTACCATTTGAAATGATAGTAAAACGGACAGATCTGCACCTATCATCACTGAAACATTTGATGCCATCTCTGTGAACACTCCAAGCACATGACCTTCATTTTTCTTCAGATAAAATTTCCTGTATTTTACTTCTTAGCTATCAGATTAGCTGGGCATAGGGGTAGGCGCCTCTAGTCCCAGCTACTCAGGAGGCTGAGGCAGAAGAATAGCATGAACCTAGGAGGCGGAGCTTGCAGTGAGCGGAGCTTGTGCCACTGCACTGCAGCCTGGGTGACAGCGAGACTCTGACTCAAAAAAAAAAAAAAAAAAAAAAAGCAATTGCCTGTGATACCAATATATATATATATATTTTACAGACAGTAACAGGCCTGGTCTTTGGTCATATGACTAAGTTCTAATAAATGAGAAGTCAGCAGGAATATTAGGTGATACTTTTAGATAGATTTCTTGAGCTTGCATAGCATAGCTGAAATGTAGACATGATGGCTAGAGCTTCAGTCGCCTTGGACTATGAGTCAAGGTATCATGAATTCCGTGGAAACTATGTGCTACATTAAACAAACCAATTAGTTAAAAAAGGCCAAGGGCCTAACACTTCACATTGCCAACCTTATAATATCTACATCTAACTATATTGAGACTTTTTTATGAGATACACAAATTTCTTTTTTTTTTTTTTTTTTTTTTTTTTTTTTTTTTTTTTGAGACGGAGTCTTGCTCTGTCGCCCAGGCTGGAGTGCAGTGGCCGGATCTCAGCTCCCTGCAAGCTCCGCCTCCCGGGTTCCAGCCATTCTCCTGCCTCAGCCTCCCGAGTAGCTGGGACTACAGGCGTCCGCGACCTCGCCTGGCTAGTTTTTTGTATTTTTTTTTTAGTAGAGACGGAGTTTCACCGTGTTAGCCAGGATGGTGTCGATCTCCTGACCTCGTGATCCGCCCATCTCGGCCTCCCAAAGTGCTGGGATTACAAGCGTGAGCCACCGCGCCCGGCCTGAGATACACAAATTTCCATCTAGTTTTCTCGTGTGTGTGTGTGTGTGTGTGTGTGTGTGTGTGTGTCTGTGTGTATGTAAGGCTTACTTATGACAGATCCTCATTTTTATTATTAGTTTATATTGTTCAACTCATTTCTATCCATAGTTGATTTTTATATTCTGATTCTTCTCTGACTATCATACTGCAACTTCATATTTTTAAAAATAAAGTATCATCTATGTTAGAAACTTAGAACTCTCTAATTCTATTATAAATTGGGTTATCTATATTTAGTGTTTTTGTTCTCACAATTTTGTTTCAGGAAGTTCATGCAGTACAATTCGTTCCACTGCAATATCTTCTAGTGGAAAACCTTTGAGTTATTTTTTATGCATGTACATTTAAATGCTGTTATATTACATCAATAATTATTTCTTCTTAAGAAGAGCTAGTAAGAGAATAGCTTTCTCTTAATTTTGATACTGGTGGCTCATTATCACACCGTGGTGGCCTTTGATTTGATTCTTTTCTCATTTTATTACTTTATGATATTTTCCATGAATGCCTCACTTCTAATACATCTTTACATGTGATAGTTTTCTCAAACTTTATTCTACCTGCTGATGGAAGTTTATTAAAGAACTATGCTGATTTTCTGAGCTCTATGAATTGTGCATTATTTTTTCTTATATCATAAGCCTTACATATTTTTCCTTATTCATCATCTAATATTGTTGATCTATACAGACTGTTATTAATCCAAACTGTTTGAAGAATGTGCTTGGCTTTAAGTTTCTGTGGAAACATGTGAGAGCACCTCATTCTCAGAAGAGCTCATCTGTGAGAGGACAGGTTGCTGTCCAGTGCTCCCACTCTAAACACAATACCTGGAAGCTTTTCAACTTTCCTTTAATGAGTTGAAAATGTGTCCTCCCACTTTTTGACATTATGACATTCTGAGTCAGTGAATTATCAAAAATCCCCAATATGCACATAAATGATTAATATGTTTTCTCTTCTACAGCACTTCTTTCTTTTTTACAGCCCTTTTTAATGCATGAGACACTGCTTCTTTATCTAAAAAGTAATAATTTTATTAAAGTCCTTATGGACCTCTTCCTAATTGCATTCTCTAGTCCCAATACCACTTCAGAATTACAACCACCCTTAATGTATTGCTTATCACCTACATGTCATTTTCTTTTAAAAATATGTACATATTTACCAATTACATAGTTTTGTTTTTACATATTTTAAAACTTGTGTACATACATGTTTCATATTCTATAGCTGACTTTCTACTACATTTTTTTTTTGGCCTCACATAAACCTTTTGAAGTTAATCAAGGTTAATGCATGTAATATAATTTTAATTATTTCAAATACTATACATTGTGCTCTTGCACAAGTACATCATTGTTTAGTCCTCATACTCACAATGAATATTTATCATAATGGTTAAAATAATGGGTTCTACAGCCATGGTGGCTGGGTTTATGGTCCAACTCTATTTTCATTTGATGAACAGCTTTTGGCAGTATTCTGAATGACTTCGTGCCTTAGTTCCCTTTTGGTAAATGTGAGACACTGTCTAAAACTACCACAAGGTGATTTTGTGAAGACTTATTAACACACACAATGCCCTGAGAAGAGCACTAAGAAATATATAACTTGGACTATTTTTACTTTTGTTGACTGTGCCTCTGAGGTCCTATCTTAAAAAAATCATTATGCAGTCTAATTTGATGAAGCAATTCCTTTTTGTTTTCTTCTAGTAATTGCATAGTTGTGAGTCTTACATTTAAGTCTTTAATCCATTGGAGTTGATTTTTGTGTACAGTGAAAGATAGGGGTCTAGTCTTACTGCTCTACACATGGATATCCAGTTTCCCCCACACCACTTATTGAAAAGACTGTTCTTTCCCCAGAGTATGTTCAGGGGGCTATAAATGCATAGATTTATGTCTGTATTTCCTACTTGGTTCCTTTGATATATATGCCTGTTTTGCTTTTTATTTCACCAGGACCATGCTATTTTAGTTACTGTACCCAGTTTTATGCTATTTTGGTTGCTATATTTTGGAGTCAGGGAGGGTCATGATACCTCCAGCTTTCTTATTTTTGCTTAGGATCAGTTTGTTTATCCAGAGTCTTTTGCCATTCCACATATGTTTAAAGATGTGGGGAAAATGTCATTGGTATTTTGATAGGGATTACATTGAATCTGTAGATTGCTTTGATTAGTATGGACGTTTTAACAACATTAACAACATTAATTCTTCCAATCCTTGAACACAAGATGTCTTTTCACTTATTTGTGCTCTTTTCAATTTCTTTCATTAGTGTTTTATAGTCTTCATTGCATAGGTCTTTTCATCTCCTTGGTGAAATCTACTTGTAGGTCTTTCTTTTTTTCATAGCTATTGTGAATGAAATTGTTTTCTTGACTTATTTTACAGATAGTTTGCTGTTGACATATAGAAATGCTATTGATTTTTGTATCTTGATTTTGTATCCTGAAATGTTACTAAGTTTATTAGTTAGTTCTATCAAATTTCTGGTGAAGTCTTTAAGAGTTTCTCTATATATCATCATGTTGTTGGCAAACAAGAACAATTTGATTCCCTCTTTTCCAATTTCGGTGTCCTTTATTTTTTTTGTCTTGCCTATTATTGCTCTGGCTAGAACTTCTAGTACTATGCTAAATAAAAGTTGACATCCTTGTCTCCTTTCAGATCTCAGAAGATAAGATTTCAACTTTTACCTGTTTGCTATGCTGTTAGTTGTAGGTTTATCATATATGGCCTTTATTGTGTGGAAGTATGTTTCTTCTAGATTCAGTTCGTTGAACGTTTTTACCATGAAGAGATTTAAAATTGTATTGAATGTGTTTTCAGCATCTACTGAAATGGTCATGTAATTTTTGTGAGTAATTTTGTTAATATATCATATTTATTGATTTGCATATGGTGAATGATTCTTGCATCTGTGGCATAAATCTCATGTGATCATGGTGTATGACCTTTTTAATGTGTTGTTGAATTTGGTTTGCTAGTGTTTTGTTAAGGATTTGTTCATCAGGAATATTGGCCTGAATGTTTCTTTTTTTCCTGTACAGCAAAGAAAATAACAAAAAAGTGAAGAGAAAACCTATAAAATGAGAGAAAGTATATGCAAATTATGAATCTTAAAAAGTGTTAATATTTATACTACATAAGAAACTCAAGCAAATCAGTATAAAAAACCATACATAATTCAAATTAAAAATGAGTAAAAGACCTGAGTAGACATTTCTCAAAAGGAGAAATACAAATGGCCAGCAGAAATGTTCAACATTTGAAACACATATTCAATATATGAAAAAATGTTCACCATCCCTATCATTATAGAAATGTAAATTAAAACCATAGTGAAGCATTACCTGCTCCAGGTTAGAAGGGATATTACCAAAAATAAAAAAAATAATAATAAATGCTGGCAAGGATGCAGAGAAAAGGAGACTCTTATATACTGTTGGTGGGAATAATAATTAGTACAGCCATTAGGGAAAATAGTATGGAGGTTCCTCAAAAAATTAAAAATGGAATTACCACATTTTTCAGCAACTTCATTACTGGGTGTACATCCAAAGCAAAGAAAATTGCAATTCCAAAGAGACATCTGAATGCTCATGTTTATTGCAATGCTGTTTACAATAGCCAACATACAGTGTCAATCTAAATGCCCATCTAACAATGAATGGATCAAAAAATGTGACATATGTTTATGCATGTGTGTTTGTAATATATATGTATATGTATATATGTGTGTGTATATATGTGTGTATATATATGTGTGTATACGTGTGTGTGTGTGTGTATGTATACACTTAATGGAATACACACATATATAATGGAATACTATTCAATCATAAGACAGAATAAAATCCTGTCATTTGCAGCAACATTGATGAACTTAGAAGATGTTATGCTAAGTGGAATAAGCCAAGCACAGAAAGACAAATACAGCATGATCTGATTCATATGTGGAATCTCAGAAAGTCAATTTCATAGAAGTAGTGAAATTGGAGTGATTACCAGAAGCTGGGGAGTGTAGTGGGGAGAGGGGGATTGGAAGACGTTGGTCATTGGCTACAAAGCTACTGTTTGACAGGAAGAGTAACATTTTTTGTTCTGTTATATAGTAGGGTGACTATAGCAAATAACAGTTTATTGTATATTTCAAGAAGATAGCTGGAAAAGAAGAATTTGAATGTTGTCACAACAAGGAAATGTTAAATGTTTAAAATAGATGTAGTAATTATCCTGATTTAATTTTTACACTATATATACATGCATTGAAACATCACATTGTACCTCACAAATATGCATAATTTTTATGCATCAATTATAAATTTAAAGCATTCTATTAAAAGCATATATATTGGGCCTAAATTTTTGCTATATAAAATAATACTATGTATATTCTTATACATGTATCTTTGTGAAATTTCCTAGGGACTGACTATACATGTTATTTCTTAATATAGACATACACACTAATCATTTTTCTCTTCCCCTGGCAATGAATATGATTCTTTTTCAGGTTGTAACTGTTATAAACAATGGGTAAAGCAAATATGCACAGGTCTTTTCCTCTTGTACATACGTGATAAGTTTGGTACAACTTATAGATTTGTTAATAGTGCACAGTTATTGTCTACAGTGAGTATATGAGTTTCTCATTTCTGCATATCACTATCAAAGTGTAATTTGCTCACACTTTTACTTTTGCCAGTCTCATGGTTATAATGATATATTGAGTATATTTGCATATTTCTTCACATAATTCCCAGGAAGAAGAACTGTATTTTGCCTTCTCTTTTTCTCTTCTGCTAAATGTCTCAGCATATTAGTCCCATGTTTGTTATATGTTTTTTTAAGCTCTTAGTGATCTAATGAGTTTCTTTGTGCTACTTGCACAGGCTTTGGAAATACAGTCGGCCCTCTCCGTCAGTGACAGTTATCTTCTACATTCCCAGATTCAACCTACAGCAGATAGAATTTTTTTTTTCCTCTGAACTTTTTACTGGCCTCCTGCTCCCCAAAGGGTACCCTGCTTCTGCTTGCTTAATGTCTCAGAACTTTGATGCCGTTGGTCTCAGACACTACTTTACCATTCACTATCTGGCAGGTGGTTGTCTTTTGGATTGTTTGCATGGAGTTGCTGCTGTCCAGGGCATCACCAAGATTGAACTCCTCGCCATCTTCCAGTGGGCAGGGATAGATGGTGATCTCAGCCTCCAGCTTGGCCTTGATGTTCAGCAGGGCCTCTTACTCCTGGGCCTGGCGCTGTCCTTTCACCTGGGTCTGTGCCAGCTCTGACTCCCAGGTGCAGCAGGATCCCGTTGAGCAGCTCCATCTGCAGGGTGTAGCAGGCCTCCAGCTCCCTAAGGCTGTTCTCCAAGCTGGCCTTCAGATTTCTCATGGAGTCCAGGTCGATCTCCAAGGACTGGACTGTATGTCTCAGATCCATGAGCATCATCTTAGCAGCTCCAACCTCAATGGACTGCGTGGTGACCACTGTGGTGCTCTCCTCAATCTAGTGCTTGTCCAGCTCCTCTCGGTTCTCCCAAGCCAGCTCATCACATTGGGCCCCAATGTCTGCCATGATCTTGGCGAGCTCCTGAGATTTGGGGGCATCTACCTCCACAGTCAACCCAGAGCTGGCAATCTGGGCTTGTAGGTGTTTTACTTCCCCTTCATGGTTCTTCTTCATGAAGATCACCGCCTCCCTGAGAGCCTTGATCTCTGTCTCCAGCTTGAGCTGAGTGACATTTGTGTCATCAGTGACCTTGCGGAGCCCATGTATGTCGCTCTCCACAGACTGGTGCATGGCCAGCTCTGTCTCATACTTGGCTCTAAAGTCATCAGCAGGAAGACGGGCATTGTCGATCTGCAAAATGATGTGGGGAGTGTCCGCGGTATTTGTGAAGATCTGAGCCCTCAGGTCTTCGATGGTCTTGACGTAATGGTTCCAGTCTCTGACTTGGGGTCCCTTCTTCTCCTGGTGCTCCTGTATTTTGCTCTCCAGCTTCCGGTTCGTAGTCTCCACGCTCCTCCCTCTGTCCAGGTAGGAGGCCACGCAATCCTTCAGGCTTTGCATGGTCCCCTTCTCGTTCTGGATGCCTCCCACTCCTGCCAGACCCACGGCCATCCCCACTGCCAGGCCCCGGGGTCCCATGCCACCCTGGAAGCTGGTGCAGCGGGATACAAAGATCTGGGAACCAGAGCCCCCAGGACCTGCGTAGATGCTGGCCCCACTGCTGACTGGCACCTTGCTGGGCGCCTAGACAGAGTTCAGGGACCAGTAGTTGGTGGAGAAGGTAGAGCGAGTGGTGAAACTCATGCTTCTCAGGGAGGAGAGCGAGAGTACAGGACTCAGGCATTCCCGATGACCAGAAAATATTTTTTTAATGGATAGTTTCGTCTGTACTGAACATGCACAGACTTCTTTTTTCTTTTTATCGTTCTACAAAAAATACAACTATTTTCATAACATTTCCATTGTATTAAGTATCATAAATGATCTAGAGATGATTTAAAATATACGGGAGAATGTGTGTAAGTTTCATGCAAATATGATGTCATTTTATGTCAGGGACTTGAGCATCCATGAGTTTTGGTATCTGTGGGAGTCCTACAACCAATCCCTTAGGGATACCCAGGGACAAGTCCCTTATAGCGCCCCATCTATAGCTACATTTTCATCTGTTCTATTTGTTTCTGATGTACAGATTACTATGTGTAATTTTAAACAATATTAAACTTAAATGTTTTGTCTATGTAGATTTGCTGTTGGTGTGTTGCTTAAAAATTTATTTGATATCCTTAAATTAAGAATATAGTTTTTATACATTTTCATTCAAATAATTGAAAGTTTTGTTTTCATATTTTATAATGAAATAATTATATTTGTATGTGTCTGCGTGTATTTGTGTGTGTATGTTTGTGTGTGTTGTAAAATCTAGTTTGTTTTATATTCTTTTTTGGGTAAGAAACTATACCGTGATTAACTATATAATTACCTTTCCACTTTATACATTTTGTGACTGTTTCTTCAGACTTACAAGTTTATTTATATAATATCTTCTTGATTGCTTGCTTAATCATTCTTGTGGCACAGCACAGTAATTCCTCTATTGTTTCTAATAAAATGGTATAAGTACTTTATATTGATATAGCTATGTTTTCTTTTTCAAATTGTTTTTTTTTTTTTTTTCCTGCTGTATGTTTTCCCACCCTGCTAGGGTATTTTGTTGTAATAGAGTTTCCTTGGTCTTTTCATTTTGTCATGTTGATAAGCAATGTCACTTTTCTGTCATTGTTTAAAGTTTTTTTACTGGATTGGCGATTACTTGTTGTCATATCAAATTTATGTTAATTTGATATGAAAAGTTAATTTGATATGTTATATTCCTTGTATGTGGCTACAATTTCTAAATTATAAGAGTCTGCCTCCAGTGGTCTTAGGTGAGAGATCGTGAAGTGTTTCTGGGTAGGGAGTAATTATAATTTATGTTCAGAGAATTACTACGTGCATTCCACTAAGAATGAAAGAATAGTTATTTAAAAGGAACTCTGCACTTCTTGGTGCTCCAAGTTCACACTCACTGCTTTGTGCTAGAAGTGAATAAAGCAACAGTCTGCACCTTGGTGGCAGAGGAATAGACAGAGATGAGACTGTCAGATTTTGATCATTTAATCTAAAAATGCCCCAGTGATTAGTCACTGCAATTGGCTGTTTCTGACCTGCATTAAAATTACTAAAATCCATAATTAGCTGCTAAGATCTATTATGAAATGAGCTCTAGTAGAAGAAGGATCATGTCTATCTTGTTCGAAATTGTATCTCCATAACTGTGCACATTGTAAGAAGTAATCTTAGGGTGCACTTACTGGAGACACATCTTGAGAAGAATTTATGTGCAAGTAGGAAACCAGTAAGGTTGTGAAGAAAGCAGGACAGGCAAGGGGACAAAGCCCAGCATGGGGGTGATTTTAATGAAAGTTCCATGGAGTATAGCTTCAGCCTGACTTTGCAGGGGAAGTCTGGAATGTAAATTAAGATCCATTTTTTTTTTCATACTCAAGGAAATAAGCTTTTATACTGTTATAGTAACCAGTCATCTAGTGAAGGCCACACCTGGAAGATGTAAACTCCTAGGAAGCTCCAACAGTTTATGCATGGGGAAAAAGCAGCCTGAGGACAGGCCTCAGGAGAGTCACAGGTGCTCGTAATTAGAAGCAGAGCAGCAGTACAGGAGAGATGAAGTGACCTGGGTTGAGAATTTCATATATCTGCTTCAGGAATCCCTTGCACTTGTGACATCCCATTATACTTTACATTAAGTGTATTCCAACCAAACTTTGTTATTTTTTTTTTCAAGGTGGTGATTCATCATAATTCAGTGGAAAAATATAAAAGGAGAGGTTAATGAGATGCACAAAAGCCCTGCTGTTATAGTTGGTGCCAAGGCTATATTTATTTTTTCCTCCCTCTATTACCCATTTTAGATTTCCCTTGCCCTCAACCAGCACTTCTTGTCTAAGTGGCTTACTTTGTTGCATAATATACTGGTTTTCATAATTTTATTTAGGCCATGGTTGTTGTAATTTCCTATTTAGGGCTGAAACGGGCCATGGCATACTATGATTGGCCCTAACACACAAACCAATTGACCTCATTCATCTTCATGATGAACAAGGTTAATTACAATATGAGCAACATAGTTCCTCTTTCCTTGCTGCCTTTCTGACATGAGGATGACAAAATAACCTAGCAGCAGAGGAGCTTAAATTTAGTGAAATGCCTACTGTAACTTGGGTGGAATCGTCCCTCACTGGAATGAAGATCTCTGGACTGATAGAACTTTGAGTTTTAAAATCAGAAAGCACAAACATTGCGAGTGATGATGAGTGGCCCACTGCAGTGTTCACTCACCCATGATTTCTGGATACATGTGTTTTTCCCTTTGAGCACAAAACATCATTTGTCTATAATACACACTTAATGCTAACAGTGCACCAATTCCACAGGATTTCTCTCCAAATTGACACTTTATATGAGGTATTATGGGGTTAGTTTCCTGGACTGCAAGATTAGCAGATTTTGGATAGTTCAGTATGTGGTATAACCAGTACTTTCCATTGTCACGTGCCAATTTTCACATCTTTTTGGCCACACAGTGAATCACTTGGTCAGAGACAATGTCATGTGCAATTGTATGTCAGTAAATCAGAGACTGTGGGCATTTCAATAGCCATGCTAGTAAAGACACTGTGAGCCAGAAAAACAAATCCACATTGCAATATGCTTGAGTTCCAGTAAAGACTATTTAAAATATGTTTTAGGTGGATGGTGTTTGACATAATCAAATTGTCACATATGTTCCAGTTGATTATTTTGAGGGATAGTATTATAGCACGGCTCTACACTGTCTCTCCTCCTGACATATCTAGCACTGAGGAATGGCCATTGCTGCACACTGGGGGGATTTACCCTGACAGCATTCCTCTCAGGGCACAAATGTGTGAACGTTTAGTGTACCAGAAGTTGGTTTTCAGCTTGTACAAACACAATGAATTGATCCATATACATGAACACATGAATACATGATGCATGAATCAGACTTGGTTTACTTTTTTCTCCTCTAACAGTTGATCATAAAGTATCTTCTATGAGGTTACAAGTGTCATTTGAGGGGAAAGACAGTCTTGAGTAGGTGCAGCAGCATGTGCTTATGGTCCCAGCTATTTGGGAGGCTGAGGTGGGAGGATTCTTTGAGACTAGGAGTTTGAGGCTGTACTGTGCTGTGATGATTGCACCTGTGAATAGTCCCTGCACTCTAGCTTTGGCGACATAGTGAGACCATATCTCTAAAGCAAAAAAAAACAAAAACAAAGAAACAAAGACCACCTTATCTACCACAGATTCATCTAGCACCACAAGATCTGTGTAGTAGTTAAGTTATATTTGTAAGCATCTACATGACAGCCAGGACTTTCCAGAAAGCCATCTATTCCTTTTATTTCCACTCAAAAATGGAGTCCTTTTACATAATCTGTGAAGTGCATCAAGCTGTTAGTCTCAAGTGCAATAATGTATCTTGCATCCAAAGCCAAAGAAGGGTGACAATCACTATTATTCTTTAGAAAGTGTGAAGTGTAGTAACTTGGCCTTGCCTTAGAAGGGCTGTCCAGTGGGTTAGTCCTGGTCTTATGTGAAGCAGAATTCAAAGCGAGATTAGAAGAGTAGGAGAATTGGTAAGGTGCGGTGGTGGCTCACGCATGTAATCCCAGCACTTTGGGAGGCCGAGGTGGGCTGATCACCTGAGGTCAGGAGTTTGAGACCAGCCTGACCAACATGGAGAAACTCCGTCTCTACTAAAAATAAAAATAATTAGCTGGATGTGGTGGCACATGCCTGTAACGCCAGCTACTCAGGAGGCTAAGGTCGGGGAATCATTTGAACCCGGAGGAGGAAGTTGCGGTGAGCCGAGATCAGGGCATTGCACTCAAGCCTGGGCAACAAGAGCAGCAAGAGCAAAACTCTGTCTCAAAAAAAAAAAAAAAAAAAAAGCAAGAGAATTATTGAAGAATTTATGTTGATGAAAAAAAGATGGGGGAAGTGGGAACTGGAGGAGGCTGGGGGCACTGCTAGATTGAAATGATGATCTGAAATGAAAAACGAGATGGAAATAAGAAAAAGGAAGAATCTGGCCACACATAAACTAGTACTGAGTACTAGCTCCTTAACTGAATGCATAATACTCCAATATCATACAGGGTCAAAAACACTAACTGGCATTACAACACCTAGTCTGCATTGGATATTTAGAGGCAGCAACTATGCAACTCTTTCAGAGAGAAATAACAGCAATGGCAACTTCTTTCATTAAAAGTAAATTTATAAATTGTCTTATCTAATGAAAAAATCTAGTGTTAATAAGAAAGTCAATACTGTAAATAAATAAATGATCACCACATAATTTCTATTCAGATTACTAAGCTAAAGACAATTTTAAAATACATTAGATTGGGGTGCCCAAAAATATAAATAAGGGATGACTAAGACAGAAAATGGCTTCATGAAATAAAAACAAGTAAAGGAAAAACAAGAATAAATATCTATAAAAAACGTATTGACTACATTGGAATATATATCTATACATTTATGTATGTCTACATCATTGCTTATATCTATACTTAAATCATCATTGATAGCCATATATTTTTAAAATTAAAAGCTATACCATCCCATTACAAAAGGAGTACAGTGAATAAAACACACACAAGCAACTAAAATAGACCTAAACTCAAATCTGGAAACATTTATATATCTCAAAGGACATACAGACAACATTTAAGAAATATAAAATATAGCTTGAGATACTCTGATGTAATTAGCCCCATTTGGCAATGAAAAGAAAAAATATCAAAGTAGAGAGAAACTTTAAGTAACTTGCCCTCAGCCATGGAGCTAATAAATAATCAAGCCAGAATGTGAACATAGTGTCTCAATCCAGAGTTATCTTCTTAAATATGACTCTCCATTACATCTAATGTTGCTTATTATTCTAAAACTCTCAAAACAAAATACTCATTACACATTTGAGTAAAAATAAAAGTTGAGAATAGTGAGCTGCAAGAAACAGTATGATACCACAAATTGTAAAAATTGATCTGTTTTAATATAATAATTAACTATAAAAGTTACTATAAAAATGCTGAAATATGTAGTATGAAATAAGCAAAGAAAGTAAAGAAGTTATGAAAAACTTACATGAAACTGAAATCAGAAAGGGAGAAATAAATCTTTTAAATACTTATAAACAGAAAATATAAATATGTTGATAGAAGTACCTTCCCTACCTACTTCCTAATGTTAAATATTCATATTGTTATTTTAAGTTGTCTAATTACTTATTTTGATTTTATACAAAATAGTAAAAACTTTTTCATTTGCTTTAACAAATTCATATGATTAGTATTCATTAATGAATAAGAAACATGAAATATTCCACTAGCATTCCTTTCTTTCTCTACCTTCTAATTGTTATTTCTCAAGTTGCTATATTCACACTAACAGGATTTGTAACATTTATATTTTTAGTTAATTGTTTAGGCATAATTTTAAATGTGAGGCCCACATTTGATGCTTTAACTAAAGTTGCTTTGTTCATTCTCTTAGGTGGCTGGATTTTATCATTACGTATTTTTTTCTTTTTAGAAATAATTTAGTTGCTATGTAAAATTACGTGCTTACATTTATAAATTTTGGTAGATATTGCTGTTTTATCTGCATGTGGTAAGGAGAAAATGGAAGAATTTTATGTCCCCCACTATTGACAAAGAAACAACCACATTTATTTATTTGCTAACCCCATCTCCCATCTAATTAACTACAAATTATTTCTAGAGTACCTATCAGAAATATTGAATAAAAAAGGTAAGACATGGAAGAGTACATATTGCATGATTTCATCTATATAAACAAACACAGTCAAAATAAGTTCATAGATACACATAAGGATAGCATTTACCCTTGCACAGGTAATGACTCAAAAAGGGTAGAAGGGAGGATTAGGGATTTCTGGGAATGTTTGATGTTTTCATCTGAATGTTGGTTACATGACTGATTATACAGAAGTGATTTGGTCAAAATACATTGAGCTTTTAAATTATAACTTCAGCACCTTTCTGAATGAACATTATACTTGATAAAAAGTTTATGTTTTAACAAGACATATGAACATTTTACTTCTTTCTAAGCAGTATATGCTAAGCATATTATATCCCGAAGCACATTCAATGCTCACAAAATCACCATGTTATTTGCAATTATTCTTCTCATTTTATACATAAACACACACATACACTGAGAATTTTAGTGGTAGAGTGACTGGTACAATTGACCAGGCAGGAGGAAGTTCATCTGAAGATTTGAGCCTGGATTCTGCTGTCAGAGCCTGAGCTTGCTCCTGACTAGCAGCTGTGCTTTACTTCAGGCCATTTCCATGCCAAGAGAAGGCAACGCCCTTGCTAAAGTTCATCTGTTGCTAGAGTTCATCCAAAGTCTTGGCATTTGTACCTCCCTCAACTTTAACATAATTCCTTTATGTGGTGCAAAACCTCTAATGAATTTACTTTTGGCCTGGGGGTGGTGGGGACACTAACTACCCAAGAAAAGTTTTAGCTGCAATCTCAATCATCAGTTTGCTTGTACATTTCCCATCTCTCTTAAGTCATCTTTTTGTGAAGTATGATGTTGTAAAAAATTAGGCTTTGTAAGAAATGTAAATCCAAAGAGTTAAATTATTTGCTTCTAACACAAATTATCATTCAAGGATTAAGAAAAAGTTCTGATTTTTTAAAAATCAACTTTTGCAGGCAGAAAACATGAGCTTGTCTCAATAGGGTATTTCATGAGGGACAGTTTCTTAATGCAGATGAGACAATCTGTCTTTGCTAAAGAATGTTCTCTTTGGGGAAAAAATAGGTTCCATTTCAACACTCCACAAGTGATAAGTGAAGCATTTCAAAAATAGAAGCTCCTAGATGTGTTGATGAGACAATATGTCAGTGCTAAGAGAAAAAAAAAAAAAAAAAAAAAAACCTGCTTGAAAAGGCTAAACTTCACCCTGTCTCCACATGCCAGTTATTTAAATTTCTACAGCTGTGTAGCACAAACAAACCTTATGGTTTAGAAGCTGGAAGAAGAGGTGATCATTTTCATCCAGTAATTAATGTTTAATGAAAAGTAGGTATTTCTACAAAATAAATATTGCATTAAAATTTCCTTTTTAACACAATAAGATCATACTTAATAAAAATACTTAATTTCAGAATTTAAAAAGAAAAATAACGTAAGAAATCAGCCCTACACAGATGAACAAAACATAAGTCACCTGCTGATCTTCACTGTGTTGAGATTATAAAGATATTAAACTTGAAATCAGGAAACCTAAATGTAATTATTATTGTATTTCTGTTTTCCCTATGTGATCTAAGACAGAATTCTTAATTGTCTGGTTGTCGGTATTTCAATTTAGGAAGATTAGGAAGTTGGATTAAATTCTCTTCAAGATTTCTGTAGCTCTGAAAATTTCTGATTCCATGATATGCAAAAACATCCCACCTCAACTTCATTTTTGTTTAAAAAAATTTACCTATCAGAAAGTTTTTGTGCATGCCATTCCCTTTGAATTCAATATCTTTCTTACACTCTTGATTTAATTAATGCCTGTTTATTTCTCTGGGACGTAAAAGCCACATCTATAAGAAAATGTTCTCCCCAGATTAATGGCTATGTCAAGTCTCTTAATATTGGTTCCCATTGGTTTTACACTTACTCACTCATGTCACACTATATAAAAAATTATTTAAAAAAAAAGGTTCAAGTGAAAATAGATAAAGAGAACAGTCTGTCAAATGACCCCATGTTTAGCAAATAATATTAATGAAGGACCTAGGGTTTCTAATAAAATCTGATGGAAAAGGACCTATTCCTATTCTCTTCATTTAACCTAGGAAAACCCTGGGCCAACCTCGACTGCTCTTCCTTACTTCCATCTGAAGAAGACAATTGAAAACAACAAATCCTGTATCTTGGTTTTATATTTTTCTTCACCTTTATTTTTTTTCTATCTCTGTCTGTTATTATACTGAGAATGTGACTATTTAAATAAAACTTTGGTCAAAATTTGATTCCTCATGCTTTGCAGAATTTGTTCAATTTCCTTTTATTCATGTATTCTGGTAGAGAAAGCCAAAACTAATCTTACATATTACTTTGTAATAGCCCAAAACACCTCACAGAGATTTTTATTTGTACATTTTTACCAGATCACATTCATTTGTGTATGTTTTCTACATTTTCATTCATGTAAATTGATTTTTAAATTTGTATAAATTTAATGGGATTCACATTCAATTTTCCTGCATTCACAGATTGCATAGTGGTGAAGTCAGCGCTTTTAAGATATCCATCACCCGAATGATGTATGTTGTACTTATTAAGTACTTTCTCATCTACCATGTCCTTCCCACCCCCTTACTTTTCTAAGTCTCCATCGCCCCTCATTCCACTCTCTACATCCTTGTGCACACATTATTTAGCTCCCACTTATGAGTGAGAACATGCCATATTTATTTTTTCTGTCTCACTTGTTTTACATAAGATAACGGCCTCCAGCTCTAATACGGTTTGCTCTGTGTCCCTACCCAAATTTCATTTCAAATAGTTATCTCCATGCGTCAGGGGATGGACTTGGTGGGAAGTGATTGAATCGTGGAGATGGATCCCCCCATGCTGTTCTCATGATGATGAGTTCTCATGAGAGCTGATGGTTTTAAACATGTTTGGCTGTTCTTCCTTCACTCTTTCTTGCTGCCTTGGAAGAAGGTGCCTGCTTTCCCTTTGCTTTCTGCCATGATTATAAATTTCCTGAGGCTTTCCCAGCCATGTGAAACTGTGAGTCCATTAAACGTCTTTTTTTTTTTTTTTTTTAATTACTCATGCTCAGGTAGTATCATTATAGCAGTGTGAAAACAGACTAATACTGGAAATTGGTACCAGGAATGGGATACTACTATAAAGATAACCTGAAAATATGGAGGTAACATTGAAACTGGTAACAGGCAGAGGTTGGAAGAGTTTGGAGGGCTTGAAAGAAGACAGCAAGATGTGAGAAAGTTTGGAACTTCCTAGAGACTTGTTGAATAGTTTTGACCAAAATGCAGATAGTGTATGAATGAAGTCCAGGCTAAAGTGGTCTCAGATAGAAGTGGGGAACTGATTGGGAACTGGAGCAAAGGTCACTCTTGCTGTGCAAAGAGACTGACAGCATTTTTCTCCTGCCCTAGAGATCCATGAAACTTTGAACTTGAGAGAGATGATTTAGGGTATCTGGCGGAAGAAATTTCTAAGCACCAAAATATTCAAGAGGTGACCTGGCTTATTCTGAAAGCATTCAGTTATATGCATTCACAGAAAGATGGTTTGAAATTGGAACTGATGTTTAATAGGGAAGCAGAGCATAAAGGTTTAGAAAATTTGCAGACTGACCAAGTGGTAGAAAGAAAAACCAATTTTCTGGGGAGAATTCAAGCCAGCTGCAGAAATTTGCATAAGTAACAAGGATTCAAATGTTAATAGTCAAGACAAAGGAGAAAATGTCTCCAGGGTAAGTCAGAAATCTCACAGCAGCCCCTCGTATCACAGTCCTGGAAGCATAGGAGGGAAACATGGTTTTGTGGGTCAGACCCAGAACCCCACTGCTCTGTGCAGCCTTGGGACTCCATGCCCTGTGTACCAGGTGCTTCAACTCTAACCATGGCTAAAAGGGGTCAACATACAACTCATGCTCCTGCTTCAGAGGCTGCAAGCCCCATGGCTTGGCAGCTTACATGTGGTGTTGAGCCTGTGGGTGTGCAGATGACAAAGGTTGTGCTTTGGAAGCCTGCATCTAGATTTCAGAGAATGTATGGAAATGCTTAGATGTGCAGACAAAAGTCTGCTGCAGGGGCAGGGCCATCATGGAGAACCCTTTCTTAGGCAGTGAGGTAGGAAAATGTGGATATGGGCACCCCCCCCCCAGAGTCCCCATGGGGGCACTGCCTAGTGGAGCTGTGAGAAGAGGGCCACCACCCTCCAGACCCCAGAGTTGTTGATCCACCAACAGCTTGCACGTGTGCTTGGAAAAGCCACAGGTATTCAACCTGAGCCCATGAAAGCAGCCACAGGGGTTGTACCCTGCAGACCTACAGGGATGGAGCTGCCCAAGGCCTTGGGGTGATCAACATGCCCTGGATGTGAGACTCGGAGTCAAAGGAGATTATTTTGAAGCTTTAAGATTTAATGTGTGCCGTGTTAGGTTTTAGACTTGCATGGGACCAGTAACCCCTTTGTTTTGGCCAATTTCTCCCATTTGAAACAGACCATGTACTCAATGCCTGTTGTATCTTTGAAGTAACTAACTTGCTTTTTATTTAATAGGCTCATAGGCAGAAGGGACTTGCCTTGTCTCAGATGAAACTTTAGACTTTGACTTTTGAGTTAATACTGGAATAAGTAAGACCTTGGGGATTGTCGTGAAGGCATGATTGGTTTTGAAATGTGAGAATGCTGTGAGATTTGGGAGGGACCAGGGACCGAATAATATAGCTTGACTCTGTTCCCCACCAAAATCTCATCTCAAATTATAATCCCCACATGTCAGGGGAAGGAGTTGATGGGAGGGTATTAAATCATGGGGACAGCTTCCCCCATACAGTTCTCATGATAGTGAGTTCGTTCTCCCAGAATTAGTGGTTTTTAAAGTGTTTGGCTGTTCCCCTTTTGCTCTCTCTGTCTCCTGCTGCCTTGGAAGAAAGTTCCTGCTTCCCTTTCACCTTCTGCTCTGAGTGTAAGTTCCCTGAGGCCTCCCAAGACATGTGGAACTGTGAGTCAATTAAACCTCTTTTTAAAATAAATTATTCAGTCTCAGGTAGTATCTTCATAGCAGTGTGAAAATGGATTAATACAAGTTCTTTCCATGTTGTTGCAAAAGACGCTTGATATAGTTTGGATTTTTTTTTTCCCCTATCAAATCTCATGTTAAAATATAATTCCCGCTGTTGGAGGTGAGGCCTGGTGGGAGGTGATTGGATCATGGGGGCTGGTTTCTCATCAACGGTTTATCATCATCCCATCTCCTTGGCACTGTCCTTACAATTGTGAGTCAATTCTCATGACATCCTCTCTCTCTCCTGCTTTCATTATGTGACATTTCTGCTCCCACTTCACTTTTCACTATGATTGTAAGTTTCCTGAGCCTCCCACACCCATCCCCAGAAGCTCAGCAGATGTCAAGACCACGCTTCCTGTACAGCCTGCAGAACCATGGGCTGATTATACCTATTTTCTTTTTAAATTACCTGTCTCAGGTATTTCTTTACAGTAAAGAAAGAACAGCATAATACAACATGATTTCACTATTTTGTAACATTTAATTATATATATGTATATATGTATATGTGTGTGTGTATATATATACATACATATACACACACACACACACACACACACACACATGCCACATTTCTTTGTCCAATCACCCGTTGATGGAAAATTAGGTTGATTCCATTTCTTTGCTCTTGTGAATAATGCCATGATAAAATACATGTTTGTTATCTTTTTGATGTAATGATCTTTTTCCCCTTGGATATATACCCAGTAATTGAATTGCTGGATTGAATAAGTTTAAATGAATTCTACTTTTAGTTCTTTGATAAATGTCCATACTTATTTTTGTTGTTTTTCTTCTATCTCTATTTTGAATTTCTATTCAAATTGTGTTGGACATCATAAATTTCCTGAGGAGTTAACTTATCCTCTAATGCCAAGACCAACCTGTCTTTGTGGATTTTTAATTTGTTTTTGTGCAATTGTTCAGACTGCTCGCTCCATGCAATTATGACAGTTTACGGAAATAATTAAAAATGACATCTCTGTGGGCAACATTCTTTCATCATTTCAGCATGTCATGCTTACCTGTTACAGTTATGTTTCTTTGCTCTTTTTTAAACATTAAAAAATATGGGTAATAGAATTTATCTTCTTTAGTTATGTTGAACTAGAAGTCTCTACTTGGACACTAAAATAGCAAATTTGGAAAGTAGAGCATGTCATGCTAATGACATATAAATCATATAAAAATCCCTAGTTTGAAATAAATAAACATGTCTCTTTGTTCATGAAACAATGATTTATTCCTGATTTTAAAGATGTTATAAAATCAATAACTTTCTTATTTCTACTGTCACCTGGAGGTGATGTATTAATATTGCTGTCATTGTTTTACTTGGCCTGACAACTCACATCTAATGCAGAAAAACAACTTGTTTCTTGTCTAATGCATTACTGCTATGTGCAGTCATCCATTGGTGATCAATACACTGGTAGCAACACCTCCACTTATTCCTGCTGCTTAGCACATATAAACATAATGGCTTACAACAGCAAAAACTAATGAACTATAGATACACATATAAAAATAAATAATCTTAACCATCACGTTTTTGGAAGTAAAGCAATTTGGAAGTACAATAGTATGTGTCAAATGTTGTAAAATATTCAAAACATAAGTATATATTTATATGTAATAGTATAAAACATGCATAGGGCTAATTAACCATGTAATCATGATATGTAAGGCAACAGAACATGGAACTATGACTCTATTTGTAATCATTTTTACTGTATAGCCAACTGAAGCAAATGTGGCAAAATACTAAACTTAAAAAAGCTAAGAGATGGAAAAGCAGCAAAATAAAAGACTGGTGAACCACGCAGATAAAAGTTCACCTGAATTTCTGATGCAAAGGCATGTTATATATTTGTAATCTTGGTTATGTCACTTTATATCCTTTATTATGGGTTTCTTCATCTATTTCTGACTGTCTAGGTCTCCTTATGTGTTGGGTTCCCATTCTTTTTTTTTTTTTTTTTAGATGGAGTTTTGCTCTTGGCGCCCAGACTGGAGTGCAATGGCACAATTTCGGCTCACTGCAACCTCCACCTCCCAGGTTCAAGTGATTCTCCTACCTCAGCCTCCCAAATAGCTGGGATGCCACCACGCCCAGCTAATTTTTTTTATTTTTAGTAGAGATGGGTTTTCGCCCTGTTGGCCGGGTTGGTCTCAAACTCCTGACCACAGGTGATCTGCCCGCCTTGGCCTCCCATTCTAATATTAAAATATGTACTATTAAATGTGTTATCCTAAATTATAAAGTTAAGCTTATAGGATTAGTTGAAAATGTCAAGATTCAAGCTTTATAGAATAAAGGAATGTTAAAGAACACATAGCAACAGAATTATCTTAATTGACCCTCCAGGTATACTAAATGTTCAGATATTCAGGTTTTTTTTTTCAAGTTTTACTGAAATATCAGGCTCTCAGATAATTTATATTTAGTCCAATATATTTGTTTAAAATACAGATAACTCAAACTTGTCATTTTCAAGTGTCAAGATTTAGTTGTGTCAATTGCTTATTTGTTAGGCAATTATAATAATAAAGTATCAAGGTAGAAAAACCCTAGAGCTCATTCCTTAAAATATATATCTTATATTGGAAAAAAATACAATATATATCATAAAGCAACATCTCAAACAATTCAACATATTTCTAGGTTACTAACCAAAAAGGCAGGTTTTTAACCTTGTGGTCACTCAGTGAATTACTGAAACCTTGAGAAGAGACTAGATATTCTGAGTTTCTGCCAAGCACCTGTTCAAATCACAGAAGATGTTGCTTAATAGCCATAAACATTAATTCATCAAATTATTATTTTAGTAATTACTGATTATTATCGTTTTTAGGGCTAGAAGAATGTTTTCTTTTATTTTAATTTATGCCTAACAGCTATCACAGAAAACAGACGTTCAATAAATTGTTGCTGAATAAATGAACATACATATGTTGTGTGTAGGAACTCATGTTATCTTTTTAAAAGTTTTGTTTTATTTATTTTTGTATTCATTCATTTATTCATTTTAGAGACATGGTCTTACTTTGTTGCCCAGGCTGAAATGCAGTGCATTCGTAGCTACCCTGGCTGTTTTATTTATTTAGTTAGTTTTTTTGAAGAGAGGAGATCTCTCTATATTGCCTAGCTGGTTTCAAACTCCTGGCTTCAAGCAATCTTCCTGCCTTGGCCTCCTGAAGTGCTGAGTTTACAGACATGGGTCACCACACCTGGCCCTGTTTTATTTTTAATTGATGAATAATAATTGTATATATTTGTGGGGTGTGATGTGATGTTTTAACACATGTAGACATTGAAAAATGATCATGTTAGCTGTTTTAAATATGTTATGTTATATAATCTCAGTACAATTCTATGAGTAAAATAGCATTACTTTTCTGCTCTCTTGATGAGACATTAAAGAATTTTCCTAGGTTCATACAATGTCGGAGCCAGGATTCACACTTTAAGGATTTTGACTCCAAACCAATGGTTATTTGTTCCCACATAGTAATGCCTGACCAAATCATGTCACCCTATCCTAAAATTTTATTTTACATTACTCTGCAATCAACACACATGAACGCTATACAAAATACAATGTTCTAAAATGAGGCCGGGAGTGGTGACTCATGACTGTAATCCCAGCACTTTTGGAGGCTGAGGTGGGCGGATCACCTGAGTTCAGGAGTTCAAGACCAGCCTGGCTAACATGGTGAAACCCCATCTCTAACAACAAAAAAAAATACAGTGTTCTAAAATAACAGACACATTAAATTACTTGAGTTAAACACTTATATACATTCATTCTATAAAAATCTAATTTTGTGGAAATTAAATTATTAATATATCATATTATTGCACTGTAATATGATTTAGCATGTTAATTTATTCAATACTATATTTTTCATATTTCAGTAATCAAAATTTTTCTAACTGGAGGAAAATATCAAATGTTATTGCACATGAACATAGGTACAAAGATCCTTCAAAGTATCACTGAATCAAATGTAACATTGTGAAAGGGCATGTGTTACATATTAAAATCACACGGAATTTGTTTCATGAATAAGAGAAGGGTTCAATATTCATAAATAAATAAATTTAATTCATCATGTTAATAAATTACATAAGAAAAATCAAAAGATGCAAAGAAAACATTCAACCAAATTAAACACCCATTTATGATTACAAACTCTCAAAATACTAGAAATAGAAAGAAACTTCCTTAACATAAAACCAGGTCATATACAAAAATGTATATGTACATTATACTTAAATGCGAGCGAATGCAACTTTCCCTTTAAGATTAGGAACAAATCAACTGTTCAAGTGTGTTTTGCCTCTTCATTCTCCTTCAATGTCTCCTTAACCAGTGCAGGAAATCAAAGGAATATAGATAGGAAGGAATCATTAAAATTGTATTTATTTGCAGATAAACTTGTTTTCAATGTAGAAAACTCTGTATTTGTATGCTAAACATTGTAATATGATATTATGTTGTTAAACTTGATATGTTAGACAGTTAATTTATCTAAAACTACAATTATCGTATTAAAGTTTGTAAAATACTACCAACCATTTCCCACACTATTCCCATCTACATAATGAATATTTTCTAAGCTAATATAGCAGATGTATGTGTTAATTTCTCTTTTTGCTCTAAGCATTTTAGAATAATTTTTCTAATGAATAAATCCAAAGTTACTTCATTGACTTAATCATTATTCAAGCAGTTGTATAAAAATGAAATCTTAATCCTCACCTACTTTTTTTTCTCTCTCTCTTTTTTGACATGGAGTATTGCTCTGTCACCTAGGCTGGAGTACAGTGGCACTATTTTGTCTCACTGCAACCTCTGCTCCCAGGTTCAAGCAATTCTCCCTGCCTCAGCCTCCTGAGTAGATCATATTACAGACGCCCGCCATCACGTTTGGCTAATTTTTGTAGTTTTAGTAGAGACCGGATTTCGCCATGTTGGCCAGACTGGACTCGAACTCCTGATCTCAGGTGATCCACCCACCTCAGCTTCCCAAAGTGCTGGGATTACAGGTGTGAGCCACTGCAACTGGCCAATCTTCACCTACTTTAAAAACAGGGAACAATAGGTCTAGTCTCATGTGCAAGAAATAAAGATTCAGTTTCCTTGAGTTTAGAAACTCAGAAATAAATACCTAGAAAGAAAGGAACAATTTATAAAAGGATTACAAATACCTAAAATTGCAGTGAGTTTTATAGTTTGTTTCAAACAAATGATTACAAATAAATAAATGAGTTATAAAGTAAATACTACTATATCAATACATCTGAGTAAGCATACATTTAAGTAATAAAGTACTAATTTTAATTAATTAGTCCAATTATGTTTAATATTAGTCTAAGGGATTTATTTTTATTTTTATTTATTTATGTATTTATTTTTATTACCCTTTAAGTTCCAGGATATATGTGCACAACATGCAGGTTTGTTACATATGTATACATGTGCCATGTTGGTGTGCTGCACCCATTAACTCATCATTTACAGTAGGTATATGTCCTAATGCTACCCTCCCCCCTCCCCCCACCCTATGACAGGCCCTGGTGTGTGATGTTCCCCACCCTGTGTCCAAGTGTTCCCATTGTTCAATTCCCACCTATGAGTGAGAACATGCGGTGTTTGGTTTTGTGTCCTTGTGATAGTTCGCTCAGAGTGATGATTTCCAGCTTCATCCATGTCCCTGCAAAGGACGTTAGCACATTCTTTTTTTAATGGCTGCATAGTATTCCATGGTGTATCTGCGCCACATTTTCTTAATCCAGTCTATTATTGATGGACATTTGGGTTGGTTCCACTTCTTTGCTATTGTGAATAGTGCCACAATAAACAGACGTGTGCATGTTGCTTGATAGAAGCATGATTTATAATCCTTTGGGTATATACCCAGTAATGGGATGGCTGGGTCATATGGTACATCTAGTTCTAGATCCTTGAGGAGTCGCCACACTGTCTTCCACAATGGTTGAACTAGTGTACAGTCCCTCCAACAGTGTAAAAGTGTTCCTATTTCTCCACATCCTCTCCAGCACCTGTTGTTTCCTGACTTTTTAATGCTCGCCATCCTAACTGGTGTGAGATGGTATCTCATTGTGGTTTTGATTTGCATTTCTCTGATGGCCAGTAATGATGAGTTCTTTTCATGTGTCTGTTGGCTGCATAAATGTCTTCTTTTGAGAAGTGTCTGTTCATATCCTTTGCCCACTTTTTCATGGGATTGTTTGATTTTTTTTTTTTTTTTTTGGTAAAGTTGTTTAAGTTCTTTGTAGATTCTTCATATTAGCCCTTTGTCATATGGGTAGATTGTAAAAATTTTCTCCCATTCTGTAGGTTGCCTGTTCACTCTGACAATAGTTTCTTTTGCTGTGCAGAAGCTCTTTAGTTTAATTAGATCCTATTTGTCAATTTTGGCTTTTGTTGCCATTGCTTTTGGTGTTTTAAACATGAAGTCCTTGCCCATGTCTATGTCCTGAATGGTATTGCCTAGGTTTTCTTCTAGGGTTTTTATGGTTTTAGGTCTAACATTTAAGTCTCTAATCCATCTTGAATTAATTTTTGTATAAGGGGTAAGGAAGGGATCCAGTTTCAACTTTCTACATATGGCTAGCCAATTTTCCCAGCACCATTTATTAAATAGGGAATCCTTTCCCCATTTCTTGTTTCTCTCAGGTTTGTCAAAGATCAGATGGCTGTAGATGTGTGGTATTATTTCTGAGGACTCTGTTCTGTTCCATTGGTCTATATCTCTGTTTTGGAACCAGTACCATGCTGTTTTGGTTACTGTAGCCTTGTAGTATAGTTTGAAGTCAGATAGCGTGATGCCTCCAGCTTTGTTCTTTTTGCTTAGGATTGTTTTGGCAATGCAAGCTCTTTTTTGGTTCCATATGAACTTTAAAGCAGTTTTTTCCAATTCTGTGAAGAAAGTCATTGGTAGCTTGATG
The DNA here is from genome assembly GCF_008728515.1 of Papio anubis. Taxonomy (NCBI): domain Eukaryota; kingdom Metazoa; phylum Chordata; class Mammalia; order Primates; family Cercopithecidae; genus Papio; species Papio anubis. Next base: position 73,160,093 of record NC_044978.1, read on the forward strand.
AGGATGGCATTGAATCTATAAATTACCTTGGGCAATATGTCCATTTATCTCTTATCCATGAGCATGGAATATTTTTCCATTTGATTGTGTCCTCTCCTTTTTTATTTTGTTGAGCAGTGGTTTGTAATTCTCCTTGAAGAGGTCATTCACATCCCTTGTGGATTGGATTCCTAGGCATTTTATTCTCTTTGAAGCAATTATGAATGGGAGTTCACTCATGATTTGGCTCTCTGTTCGTCTGTTATTGGTGTATAGGAATGCTTTTGATTTTTGCATATTGATTTTGTATCCTGAGACTTTGCTGAAGTTGCTTATCAGCTTAAGGAGATTTTGGGCTGAGATTATGGGGTTTTCTAAATATACAATCATGTCATCTGCAAACAGGGACAATTTGACTTCCTCTTTTCCTAATTGAATACCCTTTATTTCTTTCTCCTACCTGATTGCCCTGGCCAGAACTTCTAACACTATGTTGAATAGTAGTGGTGAGAGAGGGCATCCCTGTCTTGTGCCAGTTTTCAAAGGGAATGCTTCCAGTTTTTGCCCATTCAGTATGACATTGGCTGTGGGTTTGTCATAAGTAGCTCTCATTATTATGAGATATGTCCCATCAATACCTAGTTTATTGAGAGTTTTTAGCATGAAGGGCTTTTGAATTTTGTCGAAGGCCTTTTCTGCATCTATTGAGATAATCATGTGGTTTTTGTCTTTGGTTCTGTTTATATGATGAATTACGTTTATTGATTTGCATATGTTGAACCAGCCTTGCATCCCAGGGATGAGGTCAACTTGATTGTAGTGGATAAGCTTTTTGATGTGCTGCTGGATTCGGTTTGCCAATATTTTATTAAGGATTTTTGCATCAATGTTCATCAGGGATATTGGTCTAAAATTCTCTTTTTTGTTGTGTCGCTGCCGGACTTTGGTATCAGGATGATGTTGGCCTCATAAAATGAGTTAGGGAAGATTCCCTCTTTTTCTATTGATTGGAATAGTTTCAGAAGGAATGGTACCAGCTCCTCTTTGTACCTCTGGTAGAATTCGGCTGTGAATCCTTCTGGTCCTGGACTTTTTTTGATTAGTAGACTATTAATTACTGCCTCAATTTCAGAGCCTGTTATTGATCTATTCAGGGATTCAACTTCTTCCTAGTTTAGTCTTGGGAAGGTGTTTGTTTCCAAAAATATATCCATTTTTTCTAGATTTTCTAGTTTATTTGTGTAGAGGTGTTTATAGTATTCTCTGATGGTAGTTTGTATTTCTGTGGGATCAGTGCTGATATCCCCTTTATCTTTTTTTATTGCATCTATTTGATTCTTCTCTCTTTTCTTCTTTATTATTCTTGCTAGCAGTCTATCAATTTTGTTGATCTTTTCAAAAAACCAGCTCCTGGATTCATTGATTTTTTGGAGGGTTTTTTGCGTCTCTATCTCCCTCAGTTCTGCTCTGATCTTAGTTATTTCTTGCCTTCTGCTAGCTTTTGAATGTGTTTGCTCTTGTTTCTCTAGTTCTTTTAATTGTGCTGTTAGGGTGTCAATTTCAGATCTTTCCTGCTTTCTCTTGTGGGCATTTAGTGCTATAAATTTCCCTCTACACACTGCTTTAAATGTGTCCCAGCGATTCTGGTATGTTGTGTCTTTGTTCTCATTGGTTTCAAGGAATATCTTTATTTCTGCCTTCATTTCGTTCTGTATCCAGTAGTCATTCAGGAGCAGGTTGTTCAGTTTCCATGTAGTTGAGCGGTTTTGAGTGAGTTTCCTAATCCTGAGTCCTAATCTGATTGCACTGTGTTCTGAGAGACTGTTATAATTTCTGTTATTTTACATTTGCTGAGGAGTGCTTCCAACTATGTGGTCAATCTTGGAAAAAGTGCAATGTGGTGTTGAGAAGAATGTATATTCTTTTGACTTGGGGTGGAGAGATCTGTAAATGTCTACTAGGTCTGCTTGGTGCAGACCTGAGTTCAATTCCTGGATACTTTTGTTAACATTCTGTCTCATTGATCTCTCTAATGTTGATAGTGGGGTGTTAAAATCTCCTGTTATTATTGTGTGGGATTTATTTTTAAATGCATCAGTTTCAAATTTTCAACTGGATTTTTTTTCCACATTGTTTACTGTTTTCACTGATTTTCATTACTTAGTATGGGCTTGTATTTCCATTTTGTATTCTTCTTCTGCCTAAAAAGTTTTGTTTACTACTTCTTACAGTGTGAGTCAACTGGTAATAAATTATTTTAGCTTTTGTATGTTTTAATAGTCTATACCATCTTCATTTGTGAAAAGTATGTTCACTGGTTATATATTTCTAGTTTATCAGAAGTTTTTGTCTTTCTGTAACTTAAAGATGCTGCTCTGCTGCATTATTTCTAATAAGAAATATGTTGTCATTTTTATGTTAGTTCTTCTATGTGATGTGTCTTCTTTCTAGCTGTTTTTTAAGTACTTTCTTTGTCACTGCTTTAGAGCAATTTGATTTTTATTTTTGCTTGGTATTGTTTTGTTCGTAATTCTGTGTTTGTAGTTTATTGATATTCTTGGCTCTTTGGGTTTATAGTTATCATCAATCTTGGGAAAAATCGAGCCATTTTTAGTTCATCTATTTGTTTCTGATTGTGTTAGTTATAGTTTTCCAGAGAAATAGAAACATTAGGTAGTGTGTGTGTGTGTGTATACATAATATGTATATATTTTATACATACAATTTATATAAATTAAGAATAAATTAAGAGATTTATCATAAGAAATTGACTCACATGATTGTGAGGGCTGGCATGTCCAAATAGCCAGTGTGAGTCGTCAAGCAGAGACCCAGGAGAGCTGATGGTGCAGATGAAGTCCAAATGCAGTCTGCAAGAGGATTCACTCTTGCTGCAGGAGCCTGGAATTTTAGTTCTATCCACGATTTCAATTTATTGAACGAGGCCCACCCAAATTATGGAGGGCAATCTGCTTACTCAAAATTTTCTGGTTTTTTTAATAATACATTATTATTAACTAAAGTAATCATGCTGTACTTTAGGTCTACAGAAGTTATCCCTCTTTTAACTGAAAGTTTGTACGCTTTGATCAAATACCTCTTCTCACCCCTGAATAAGACCCCGACCCCTGTTAACCATCATTCTACTCTTACTATGAGTTCAACTTTTTTTGTTATATTCCATGCATAAGTGAGACCATACAGTATTAATCTTTCTGCATCTGGCTTATTTCACTTAGCATTATGTCTTCCAGTTATCTATATTGTCACAAATGGCAAGAAGTTCTTCATTTTTAAGACTTAGATATCTTAGAAGAAGAAACGAATCCCTTGGATAATGTTCACTATTCTCTTGGATAATATTACTAATATTACTATTAATATTAATTATTAATATTTAATATAAATTCTATGATATAAAGTTCACAATACTTAGGTACTATGATATAAAATGAATCCCTCTTATGTTAAATGAAGGGGATAAGAGGGGAAAGAAGACAAAGACATTTGCTATATATATATACACATGGACATAGTTATAACAAAATAAGGAGAGAATAGTCACGACATTACAGGGACTCAATGTTGGTCTCTGCTGCATTCAGCAGAAGCTTAGCCAGGTTGACTGCAGCTGTTCATATTTCTGGGTCCATACATAACTTCCATCCCTGCCACCATGGCCAATTTGTTCACTGGGCAATGACAAGGATGGCTGGCAAAAGAGGCTAACTTGTATCCATAGTTATCCACTCAGTTGCTAAATTATATCTCTTATTTAATACCACTTGGTGGTCCCTTCCATGTGACACAAACATCTTTACATTTTTCACTCATTTGTAGAGGTCTATCTACAAAGCTCTTCTCCAGATTTTCTTGTCCATTTTTCCCTTGTGTTCCTTCTAAGTCTTAAAGCATCCAGCCAAACCATTGAATACAGCCCAAGAATCAGTACCTAATCATAGGTCTGACCATTTAGTCTTCTAAGAAAAGTGAATAGCTGGGTGCACTGCTTGAATTTCTGTACACCACAAAGATTTATTTTCACTACTTTCATTCAGGGATGTACAGAAAGAGGTTGTGGTGCTTCAGCTGATCACTTTCAGATGGTGGTTAGAATCACACACACTATCTGTAAACTAAGCCTGAGTTTTATCTTCCTCTGTTAACTGATCTTAGGTAATTATTTATAAGGCCATAGGTGCATGCTGGGAGAGTGAAGGTAGTATAGCAGGAATGGGGACCATTGACCTCGGGCCACTTTTTCATTTAACTTACTTGTGCCTTCAGGGATGGCTCAGGTCCAATCTCGTATATACAACTTTTATTTGAGAAAAGAGTGTTGGTGTATGCCTGGATTTATGGATTACTGAGTAAGATAATAGCCAATTTATAATGGAAAACTCCAACTACATGGTGACTTGGTGGCCCATGGATAATCATTCTATCTCTATTAATGCACTGCAGCAGACCAAAAGCTGTTTCCCAAAAAGTAGTTATCTGCAGAAGATGGCATGACTTTGCTCAAAAATTGTAAGGGCCTTATCTGTGATACATCTATAAGGGCCTGCCAAAGGCTTCCACCAGCATTCTTATCTGCCACTGACACTTTAAGAATCTGCTTGATCATATGGGTCAAATGGCAGAGCAGCTTGTAAGGCATCCTGGGCCTTTTGCAGAGTCTACTCCTGTTCTGTGTCCTACTCAAAACAAGTAACTTTCCAGGTCACTTGGTAAATGGGCCAGAGTAACACACTTGAATGAAGAATATGCTGTCTCCAAAACTTAAACAGGTTCATTAGGCATTATATCTATATTTTGGTTGTGGTGGGGCCAGATGTAAGCAGTTATTCTTCACTTTAGAGGGTATTGCCCCACACCACAGGCTCTCTGAAATTTTCACTGATGTACAAGTCTCCTGAAATGTTGTAAGATTTATTTAACATCCTTAGCACCTAAACGTCTTACCTGTAAGTCTAGAGTAGTTGCTACTCCTTGATCCCTCGTTCCAATCAGCGTAAAGTAATCAATTTAATGAACCAGTGTGTGATAGCTTATGGCGAAGAAAGAAATTCAAGATTCGTGTGAATTAAATAATGACATAGAACTGAAGAGTTTATATACCCTTGAGGTATAAAAATGAGAGTGTATTGCTGGCCTTGCCAGATAAAGGAAATTGCTTATAGTTGGCCTTATGACTAGAAACGGAGAAAAAGTCATTTGACAGACTAATAACTGCATCCCAATTACCAGAGAATATGTTAATTTGCTGAAACAATAAACCACATATAGTATAGCTGCTGCAATTGGAGGGACCACCTAAATAAATGATAATCCATTGTCATTCTCCAAGACCCATCTGTCTTTTTCATAGGCCAAATGAGATTGTTATATAGAGATGAGGTTTGAATCACCACTCTTGCATTTTTCAGTAATTGATGGTGGCACCAATCTTAGCAATCACTCCAGGAAAACGGTATCGTTTCTTATTTGCTATTTTGCCTGGTAGAGAAACTTCTAGTGACTCCCGTCTGCCATTTTCCACCATAATAGCGTACATTCCACAGGCCATGGAGCCAATAGAAGAATTCTGATAGTTTCTTAGTATATCTATTGCAATTATGCAGGCACCCACTGGGCTTATTGTGAGATGGACTGAGTGAAAACTTCATTGATCACCTGTCCTCCATAAGTCCTTACTCTTACTGATGGACCACAGTAAAATTTTGGATTTCCTGAAATTAGTGCTTTTCCAGAGCAAGTGTCTAGTAGTTCCTGGAAGATCTGATTATTCCTTTTCCCCAGTGCACAGTTATCTTGATTAAAGACTATAGTTTCCTTTGGGGAAGCCTGAGAGAAATATTAACAATATAAATTTTTGGTAGTATACTATTTTTCTTCCTTAAAGGGATCCAGCCTCCCCTTTATTCAAGTAGTTCTACATCTATAAACTGGCTTAAGTCTGGGGATTGATTCAGAGGCTGTAACTCTCTGTTTTTATGATTCAGGTTTGACTTTTATTTGCTTTACCTCAAACTTTTCTGCTTATACACATCAAGTTAGAATTTTGTAGATTTTTCTATCTAGTTTACTTCTAGAATCACCATCATCAACTAGCTGATACCATAGTTCTGCACAAATCAGACTACTGTACTCTGGAGTACTGTTTTAACTCTGTTGTGCATTATGGTAACTCTGCCCACTTTGTATTTGGTGGTTGGGTGCTGGCCCCTGCTACCTTGAGTGCGATCCAACTTCCCTCTTGCTACATCAGCATTCAACTACCCTTATTGTATTTAGATTTTCCAATTTAATGATTGTGGTTCCCATTGTAGGCTCTGGCTAACAGAGAAGAGTAATCAAAGAGTTCAAGATGCTAGGGCTTTCCCCATAAATTTATTTCTTGTAGTTGTGATGAAATGTTTGTCTGTGACCACTTCAAGGTCAGGTGAATAGAGATCTTAAATGTCAAATCTACTCTACTATTTCAATCTCCCTAAGCCTTTAAATCCCTCTGGACCAATTCAAATCTGAGAATTCAAGCTCACTCACTTTCTTCACCTTTGGTCCACATTTCAGTCAACTAACCAAACAAATAGTGAGCACACTTTCTAACTCCCTGAGCTGCAACATTACAGAATCTCTGCTCAGTGGGTCTTTATCAATACATTCATCCTGATTCAGCTTTTTGTTACCTTCACAATTATCCCACCCTCTTAATATCCATTCCCATACATATCCCCCATATTTCTCTGTATATAAATTACAAAACTCAAGTAGTTCTTTTGGAATGTAGCACAGCTCTTCATGGGTCACACTTTGTACCTTTCCTCTAGGGTCCTGCTAGAACTTGAGTCTTGAGTGAGTTTAAAAGCAAAGGGAAGCGGTAGGAATGGGTCCTGAGGAGAATTAGCATTGTTTTGCAAGACAGCTGCTTCAGGGGATGCCATGGGAGTTTTCTCAGGCAATTTAGGGTTAACACTCTCAGGTGAGAATGAAGAGGCTGCATCAACTGGTGATGGAGATATTCCTTATACAGGCAAACAAGAGTCTTTAGAATTTAAGGGCTCAATTACCCAAGCTTCACTAGGATCTTTCTACAAGTCTTCACTCTTGTTTTCAGGACCTCATTCCTTTCCAATCAATTTCCTTACTTTAATAATAGACATACTGTGATACTTGGAGTTCAATTCACAATGTAAGTCGGCCATTCCAGCCATTCATAGAGTGTCATTCTGTTTATTTATTTATTTATTTATTTTGAGACAGAGTCTTGCTCTGTCGCCCAGGCTGGAGTGCAGTGGTGCAATCTCAGCTCACTGCAGCCTCCACCACCCAGGCTCAAGCAATTTTTGTGGATCAGCCTTCCTAGTAGCTAGGGATTACAGGCACACACCACCATGCCCAGCTATTGTTTTTATTTTTAGTATAGACAGGGTCTCACCATGTTGGTCAGGCTGATCTTGAACTCCTGACCTGAGGTGATTGACCCACCTTAGCCTCCCAAAGTGCTGGGAGTACAGGCATGAGACACCACGCCTGGTCATAGAGTGTAATTCTAAGTTTGGTTTTCAGTAATCTCAACCCAATAGCTACAGGAGGTAAGGGTCCTCTGTGAGGCCAGACCTAGAAACTTTCAGGTCGTGTGTGCTGCTGTTAAGCTCAGAATTTGAATTCATGAACTCATCCCACAGACACCCACTTTGTCTAGTTACATTAGGAGCAATCTGCCAATCTCATATTCCTTAGTTTGACAAAAACGTTCAAAAGTGTCATATACATATCAGATCCTTGATTTTTATAAATATTTGATTAGGAGTACCCAAGGGCAATATTTTGCATACTAGCCAGATTATATCATGAGCTATTAGTGCTTTCTTTACTACTGGAAATAAAGTTACAATTGTCCTTAAACCTAATCAGATTATATTAGTTTCAGAAACTCGAAAACCAACTCAGGAAATTTATTCTTAAGATTCTGTTTATTTAAAACACTCATAGCACCAAAATCTATATTAATTAGAGTTCTCCAGAGGATGACAACCAACAAGATATATATGTGTATAAAAATAAATTCAATATAAAATTTTGGTTTACGTGATTATGGAGACTGGCAAATACAAATCTGCAGCATGGGCCAGCCAGCTCAATATATAGGAAGCCAATGGTACAGACAGTCTGGCAGCCAGCAGTCAGAGGCCCAGGAGAGTTAATGGTGCAAATGAAGTCTGAAGGCCAACAGAGGGAAACCTAGGAGATACTGCATATAAAGTCTAAAGACAGGCCGAAGAAGGCTCTTACTTTGAAAAACCAGTATTTTTGTTCCATTCAGTACTTGAATTGATTGAATGAGGCCCACTCATATTATGGAAGTCAATCTACTTACTTAAATTTCACTGATTTAAATATTATTCTCTCCCAAAAACACCATCCAAGTTGACATATAAAATTAATCATCACAATGCTTCATCTCTCTCTCTCCCCTCCTTAGTAATTCCAATTAAATGCATATTAGACCTTTGGAATGTATACCAAAACTTACTACTCTTCTTTCCATTTTTATACTTTATTTTTCTATTTTTTTTATTTTGAATAGTTTTTTTATTACTATATCTTAAATTTCACTTATATTTTCTCCTCAAATATCAAATCAGTTCATGTTAACCAGTGTATTTTTCATATTTGATAGTGCAGTTTTATGTCTAGGGATTTGATAGATGTGATTCTAACTAGATTATGAAGATAATCAACAGAAGTTACTGATGGATTTCATATAGGTGGTAAGAGAACAAGAAAAGCCAATGATACATTTTCCATTTATGAAATGTGTGGCAACAAATGGACAATCTTTTTAGTTTTGTTCCATTTTGTGTTAGGATGCTGATAATCAGAATTAAAAGAATTCCATTTTGGACTTGTTTATTTGTTTCTGGTGTTTATTAGATACTCAGGTAGGGACTCAAAAATCAAGAAGGTTCTAGGATAAAAGTTTGATCAGGGAATCTCAACAGTGTAATTGGCATGCGAGTAGTTGTTAAAGTCTTAAAACTGAATTATATCATCAAGGGAAAAATGAATATACAGACTGAAAACATATTGGGAAGACAAAAAGAAAGTTACAAAGAAGATTGAAAAGAATTAGAGTGTGAGATAGAAAGAAATGAGAAAATTGCATGATCTTACAAGCAAGCATAAGAGAGTCTATTTTTAAAAGAGGCAGTGAATTGCCTGGTTAATTTCAGAAGTTAAGTACATAGGACTGAAATTTTGCCTTCAGACTTAGTGGCAGAGAACTCAGTAATTACCTTAGCTTTAGAGTTCCTTTTGATTACCAGAGATGAAAGCCTGATTAGAGTGACTTTAGAAAAAGTGAGTGACAAGGAATTGGAGACAATGAATATAGTCAAGAAGTTTGAGAAGTTTTGTTCCATATAGAAACAAAGAAATAAAATTGTGTTTGATAGTGGAGCAGTGTCAAAAGCATTTTAAAACATGAGGAGAAAAAAACTGTTTTATGCTGATAGGAATGATCTTGAAAACAGAAAAAAAAACTGAAGATGAAGGGGAAAAAGAGGTTAATTACAGGTATGATAATTTGATTATGAAAGAGGAAATGGAATTGTATACAAACATGGAAATACAAAAGAGAAGAATCTGGAAGATGCTGAAATCCACTTAAGAAATGGAAGTACAAGTTCTTCACTTATACTTGTTAATCTTTCTCTTCTCTTTCATAAAACTGTTTTTGCCTCATATTTTTTATTTTGATGTTATGAGAATTATTATTTTAGCAGAAAATTTATCATTTGCAACATAGTGATTTTCCCCTTACCATTTTGCATCTTTTGTGATATAAAAATTCATAACTCATCTTTCCTTTAGGCAATGTGTTTTTGTCCATTTCTTTGTATTTGAACCCGGATATCCTTTAGATGTAAAGGATTCTTTACTGCCACAGCAACATCTTATGTCGTCATATCTTATGTCATCAAATTAGAATCAGCAAATGGATTCTTTTTCTTTTAGTTAGTGAGTTTTTCTTACCAGAACTTTGTATAATTAGAGTCAAAGTAGAATTATGTTAATCATCTTATTGAGTATTCTTTATATAATTTCCTTTTGTTCTGATATTTCCTGCCCTCCATTTGATACACTGAATTGGTTTCAATTATTTTAAAATAACGTATCATTTTTTATTCCCCTTGTGATTACCTATTTTTAATATCTATGTTGTTGTTTCCTATCAATTTAACAAATGTATTAATAACTTTAAATTTCCTAAAATATACAATTTCCATCTTTCTTCAAGCTGTGTACCTCTGTATATGTGAATAGTTTAGAACAAATTTTATATACTTTAAAATGTGTACTTATCCCTGGATTCTGTTTTTAAGACACTATATTTGGCGAGAAATTTCTCCTGGAAAATGGTGGCTAAGAAGGTATTTAACTTTATCATTTTTAGTACCATTCAAAATTTTACATTATAAAGATTTCTTATCAATTTATGCATTATAAAATTTAAAAAATATATTTGTGTATGAAATGACTAAAATATATAATAATTTGTGATCCAATTATATTTATTTTCTCATTTTAACTATAGAGATTTCATTTTTCCATTGTAGGTAGAATTTTATGGATTTTTGCTGAATTTTTAATGTAAGGAATTCTACCTTAGTGTAGCTGAATTAGAATTAATACTCTTGTTTTTATTAGCAAATATACTTATTTCCATTTTCTGCTTAATTTTATTTTTATTGAAGCCACACTTTTGTCTGTTTCTTGGTGTAAATCTTACAATTAACAATTTGCTTGCATGCAATCAATTTTTAGTTAGTGATCACTAAAAAGTTATTATTTTTAATATTTTTTGTTAAGGTTAAAATAATTTACGAGCATAAGAAAATAATATTTGATATTAGCTAGGATTTTGTTAAGGCATAGTAAACTTTCTGAAAAGAAAGACTAAACTTTCCAATACCAAATTGTATGAATGTAATAAACAAATAAAATCTATTCTCCCTAAGGCTTTGTCTCAACATCTATTTCCCTGTTGATTCACATTATAACAGAAGCAAAAACTCTGTAGAGCTGCACCTAGCTCTACACACTAAAGACTGTCATGTCGATTTTTCACCTCAGAGATTTAACTGAAAGTATCTCAACATTTTTTCCCAGTGAAACTAATGAATTCATTTAGCTAATGATGTAATTTAATCTTACATATTCTAACAAAACTAATTATTAAGCTATAAAACCAAATTAGGTTATTGATAATCATTTCCCACACATTTTTTTTTTCTTTAAGGGAAGCCTTAGAATAAATCGCAACATTATTGTGATTTAATTCACCATTTATAACTTTGCTAGTATTCAGGAGATTTCTACAATAAATAAAAGGATGGGTTATGAATTTCATATTATGGCTGTAAATTCTCACTACAGGCTACAATTCACTGTTGTACAGGCTGAATACCAGAAAGGTTTTCATGTGATAAATTTATCAATGTCTAAACTTCCTGATGAAATATGGCCTTATTTTTCCCTTAAAAAGGTGGATCAATCAATGTTATTGAGGGCTTTTCATCACTGAAAGATTTTTCATTAACAGTTAAGACTTTGATAAAGTTTCAAAGTGATTTAGTCTTCTCAGATTATTGTTGTAATCAGAATTTCTTTGTCTACTAAGTTTTAGAAATAAGAACTTGCATTTATATGTGGTATTTGGTATATTATTTTAATCATAAATCCTTTCTAATTTAAATTTAGTAACAATAAAGAATCATTAAAATAAATGCAAAGAATAATTATTGATAGCTAGCATATGACATATATCCTAATTATTTGTGGGTATGTTTAATCAATGCTAACATATAAATTTTAACAGTATGAGGTGCAAAACAAATTTACTGCTTAAATAATTCAAACCTTATCGAGAAAACTTTTGTAAGTATATTGGAGAGTGTTTGCCAAAGACTCTAAAATACACATCTGTGTGAAATAGCAGGACTAATTTGCATGAAAACTACATATTAATCAACTAGGAATTTATATGCTTAATGTTTTTGAGGTATATTATAGATTTGCTGATACTGTTTCTATTTTCAAAGTGCTAGTAACGAGGATTTTTATGCTAATCTAATTATTTTCCTTATGGTGATTTTATAGGATAAGGTCTTTGGGAAAAACAAAAATTGTACAACCATCTGTAAATGCTCCATTGATGCCTATTGCCTTTACATAATAGAAAATGTAAGTAATTATATCATATTCTTGCAAATATCAACTTAAATTTACTCTTTTAGTATTACATCTTTTTCTACCATGTTTTATTATTTTCAGGGTTTTTTCAATGCTAAAAATAATTTTTGGGTAAGTTGGTTAGTTCCTGAATGTTGTATTATTTTAAAAGACCACTAATGTCTCACAGCCATTTCTATAATTTACAACCATGCAGCACATAAGAATGTTTTGGTCAATGACAGAACACCTACAATGGTGGTCATGTAGATTAGAATACCATATTTTTACTGTACCTTTTTATGTTTAGATATACAAACACTGACCACTGTGTTACAGTCGCCTACTATATTTTAGTATTTGCTACAATAACATGCTCTACAGATTTTGTAGCCTAGGAGCAATAGGCTATACCATGTAGCCTAGGTGTATGGTAGGGTATATCATTTAGGTTTGTGTAAGTACAATCTATATTGTTCACACAATGGTGAAGTCTTCTAACAACAGATTTCTCAAAACATATCGCTATCATAAAGTGATGTATGACTGTGTAATAGAGTTGAAAAGTTTCTTTCCCAAGTGATGTAGCTTTCGTTATGCCTTAGAGCAATATAGAGTAGTTTCTATAAAAATGTATAAATCCAACCATCAATTATTACTTCATAAAATGTCATGGTAACTAGTCTGTGCTATAAGTATTATTATTCAGAAATAATTAAAATAATTAAAACCTATATATATATATGTATATATACATACACACACACTTCAAGAATTAAGTATGAGAAAAATGTCAGCATAGGAAACCTAAAATAAATTTTGATAACATATCTTAAATTTTTTTCTTCAGTTCTAATTCATGAATATACCTGTTATATATTTTTAAATATCATTTTTGGGGTAGAAACAAATGTAAAAGCTGAACTCTTTTGCTCTTTCCATATTAATTGTGCTTTATATCTTTTCATAGTCATAATGAGATCACACATATGATCCATACATTATGGATATATGTATATATATCCATAATTAGACATATATTAAATGCCAGTTTAAATTGTTTTTCTAAATTATTTATTCTCTCTTCCTAGATTATAATATTTACTTTGAAATTTTTCTGTACCTGTAATAATAGTAAATATAATGCTTCATAAAAATTTATGTAAAATAGAAGTGGTGACTTAATATAGGCACCATCCGAAATCACATGGGTAATGTAATATCCCTAATATTTGAATCAAATAGGCATAAATGTAGTTATATAATTGATGAGTAAGCGGGGTTTTATTAACCACATTAAAAGACTTAAGAAATAATAGATTCAGTGCTGAAAATCGAAACTCAGTTTATGCTGTGAAATCAAAAGTGCCCTGTGAAAGAAAACATTTAGAGACCCTTATCTGCTAAAGCTACAAGGGAGACTATTATAGAAATCGGACCCATCATTTAATCATAAGTTTAAAGTTGCACAGGAATTCAAATATACAGAACTTACAAAGTCTAAAGCCGCAAACTTTTAAAAGTTAAAGTTAAGGTTCAGACAGAAAAGCAAGGTGATTATGAAAAATGTATCTAAGAAATAATAACATGTACCTCCTTCTGAATCCTCAAAACCTGCAAGACAGTTCTTTTCCTCTTGTCTCAGGAACCTTTATCTCTGGGGTAACTTCATTATTTATATAATCTGGAATAATTTTATTATTTTTATGTGCTTCTTCGTGTCACATAATTATTTTAAGTAGCTGGATTTTTGAATTTTTAGTAGAGATGGGTTTCACCATGTTGGTCAGGCTGGTCTCGGACTCCTGTCCTCAAGAGGTCCACCCATCTCAACCTCCGAAAGTACTGGGATTATATGAATAAGCCACCGTGCCTGGCCTATTTTATATTCTTTACGGCAGCTGCTTCTCAGTCAACACTCTTATTTTTACTCAGTGAACAATTTTGATAATTAAACATTTATTTGTCTTAGATCTTGTATACTTTTTTGACATATTATGTAATAAAGTTAAACTAATAAATTTATTGAGATGGTGAAAAACTGCATTATTGAAACTGAAATGAAGAATGTAGACCTACAATTAAAATTTTCCTCTCAGCATTATTGTTGCATTTTGGTTTACATTTTCCTTTTTCTGATTATTGATAAAATATGCACTTTTATTGGCTTTTTGCATATATCATTAAAAATATCTGATGAAGACTTTGCACTGTTTTCCTACTGTGTTGTTGATCTTTCTCTTATTGATTTATTCTGATTATTTACATATTCTACATGGAATCTCTTATCAGATATAGGTACCGTATTGACTTTCTTCCACTCTGCGGCTTGTGAAATCAATCTTTTAGTGGTCGTTTTTGATTATGTAAGTTCTTAATTTTCGTGTAGCTCAATTTACCAAATGTTTCCTTTATGGTTAGTATACTTAATGTGTTGTTTAATGTATTTCTTACCCCTCAAAATTAATAAAGATATTGACCTATGTTTATTTCTAAAAACTTTATTTTTTTACCTTTCATATTTGAGTCATCTATTTAGAATTGATGCCATGTCTATGGCAGAGGTCAGGGTGAATTTTTTTCCCTGATGTATATCCATTTGAACTAGAATCACATATTTTAAGAAAACCATTTTTTTAATCACTTTGTTACTGCCTGAGGGGAGGAAAGCCTCAACTCCCTGGCTCCCTGCTGATCTTTCTTTGGCAGCTCCCAAGCAGCATGTGGGACACCTTCTTACAGTTTGAAGGTGGAAGTCTTGGCTTTCCTACCAGCTTTTACTGGCATGGTGGAGTGTGGGGCCAGAATTTGTTATTATGTAGTGTTTAGCATTTATTGTCTAACAGTGTTCTGTTTCTGTGGTTTTCCACGTTCCTGTCTTGGTTAGAGAGGGCAGACTTTTGTTGGGGCATTTTTGTCTGCCCTGTTTTCATTTCTGCTTTGCAGGACTCTTCTGCTCTAAGTCTGGGGTAGATGAGGCCAAAAGCAAACCCAAATAATTCACTACTGTGTTAAATCTTAGGCTCCGAGGTCCTTTGCTGGTTAGCCTTCTGTCCACGTTTTCAAAATCTTTACATATGTGTTTTAATATGTAATTCCAGGGCCCATAGCTGGAATAATTGAGAAAAGGATGTCTATTCTATCTTTCTAGAAGCAGAAGTCTGACATCTTTTCAGAATTCTAATGCCTAGCTTTGCACATCTTTAAGAGAAAGATTAATCAGAGTAATAAGTCTGCCACATCTCCCCTGTGCTTCCATATCACTGAGATCTAGGCCATCAACGTCTACTTTGGCAAGTCTGATTTTATTTTCCTGCTTAGGGCCATATTATTGCTGAGAGCTCATTTGAATTATTTGGTTCCTATTGGCAGCTCTCCATGTGACTTCACAGTCTCTTTTCTCTGCAGTTTAAGAATTGACACATGGAGCCAAAACAAAACTGGCATGTATATTTAAACATGAATTTGTTTTCTAATGGATTTTGGTCCCATTAAATTATGGCTTTCTCAAAAGTTCTCCAATGCTTCAAAGAGTTGTTTTGTTTTAGCTATATTATTGCCAACAATTTCAGTCATTATTTGCAAAAGCATTGGTTTTCTACCAACTAGTCCATCATAGTAAAAGTGGAATAATGTCACTTACTTTTTAAAGAAAAAGATTAAGGAAAATAACTGCAAAAAATTACAATGTAAATTTCAAAATAAGTATATTTCATACATAGAATATATGAAATGTTAGATTTCATGTATAAAAATAATAAGGAAAATTGAGATACTTTTATTTGAAATTCTGACCAATTTAAAAATTAAAACAAATAAAATTATATAAAAAACTAAAATATATTGGGAATACCATAGATTTTATACTGATGAAAACATACATATTTGAAATTACTGTGAAAAACTATTCATGTAATAAACTTAAAAATTGAGATAAACACTCACTATCTAATTTTGTACTTGTTATAGATGCACAATGTTTTACATAAATTATAATTATTGCCAAAGTAAACACTAATCAAGTTTACATCAAAATAAATATTTCTAGCTTCTTCTAAAAATATGGAAAATTCAACAGTACTACAATAGCATTCTTCCATGGAGCTCAGTAGTTGCTACATACTTTGAACAAGACAGGTAGTCACCAGTTTGTTTCAATACTACCTTTTTCCATTTGTCCTTGATACTGTAGGTCAAGCGAAAATGCAGGAATTATTTTTCTTGCATTATGTTTTTTAGATGTAAGAGTAAAGTGAAAGAGAAAAGTGAAAAAATGGTCAGATTTATGTCTTTATAAACACCTGATAATGAGAGTTTTGAAGAAAAGTTTGTGTGTTGTAAGAAAACTGGGCAACAGTGTGGGACATTGAAATAGTTAAAAATCCAGGACTTGACAAAGCCAGGACACTTTACTAAGTTATATGATCAGCCTATTGCATTTCCTGTAGGCCCAACCTGGTCAAAATATATATATATATATTTTCCTGAAAAACCAAGTCAAAAGTGGTTAATAAAACTTTAATAAACCAATTTTCTTTGAATTATCTTTCAAGAAATTGTTAAAGCATCAGATATGCCAAAGGAAAAAAGACGTGAGATTCAGACATCTTTCATGGTTTGTCTCTATACAAATTTTAAGAACATAAAATTCCCGTCTATCTAAAGTGTGCTAGAATCACTTTGAATACATTCAAAGACTGAAGGACGACAGAGGTTGAACAGCCAATTATAAAAAGTTACGTTTTTTGGGGTGGTCAGGGAAGGGCAGGGTATTGTTTACTCCAGATAGTAAAATTGGGGTTAGGGAGATTTTAAGTATTATTTGCTCACTGGTCTCTTGTTTAAATTTCTTACAATTATAAAATTCCATTTTGTAATTAAGACAATTTAAAACGATAAAAACAATGTAAAAAATTTTGCTAAATGTATATTTTTATTTTTTATTATTACTGTTTTTCAGTTGGAGTCTCGCCCTGTCAGCCAGGCTGGAGTGCAGTGAAAAGATCTTGGCTCACTGCAACTTCCACCTCCTGGATTCAAGTAATTCTCCTGCCTCAGCCTCCCGAGTAGGTGGGATTACAGGCATGTGCCACCACACTCGGCTAATTTTGGTATTTTTAGTAGAGACAGGGTTTCACAATGTTGGTCAGGCTGGTCTCAAACTTCAAGTGACCTCAAGTGATCTGCCTGCCTTGGCCTCCCAAAGTCCTGGGATTACAGGCTTGAGCCACCATACTTGGCCTATTTTTTTTTATTTTTAACTTTTGTGGGTACAAACTAGATGGATATATTTATCTGTTGTATTTTGATACAGGAATGCAATGTAAAATAATCACATTAGGGTAAATGGGGTTTTCCTCACTTCAAGCATTTATCTTTTGTTTTATGATAAATATTTATAAATAAGTTTATATAATTAATTTAAGGGAATTGTCATTCCCTAATAAATAATGTCATATTTTTGTAAAATATGACTTTTAATCTCAGCCAAATGATTGCATTTTAATATGACTATTTAATTAAGAGGTGCATGATCTTGAGTTTAACATTTGTATTCTCATCTCTAACATTAATGGCCCACCATAAGTTCTACATAGATGAATATATAAAGAAAATACTTAATTATCATATTTACACTCAACATTTTTAAAGTGGTATTGCAGTCATCTATAAAAGAGAAAAAAATTCTTTAAACTTTCAATTTTTACATTACAGATATTATAATTTTATATGCTCATTACTCATTGAGATGCTACTAATAATTAAATCACATAAGAGATGTATAAATGCATTACTATATGACAGAAGACGACTGATTAAAATGCAGGTACTAACTGGCAAATGTGTGTGTATTATTTATGAGTCCTCTAGGCACTCAACAAGAGGAAACATTTCTCCCTTTGTGTGGCAATCTCAAAGGAACTATCAGTAATTAAAATAAACATAATAATGTATAACCACTGTTGAGACTCTGAGTCAATTTGTCACCTCCACACAGCTTTGATGCCTTTTGTTGGAATTTCTATTAATTCATTTGCTTTCTGGAACATGACTCTATAGTTTTATCAACAGAGACTTCTAAAGGTAAAAGAGATGATCTTGGAATTAAAAACACTTGTAAACTTAAGGGGTACATTTTTGGTGTATATTTAACGCAAAACTGAGGATTTCTTTTGCAATAGATACCAAGTTAAAAAAAAAAAAAAACTGCTAAAGAGATTAATTGCCAACAATAAAACAACTTTTATGAGCTTAATTGCCCCAGAGTTTATATATATGACTATAATAAAGGATTAATTCTTAAAGTGAGTATGCAAGATTTGTTTGCATTTCTTGTGTCAAAGAAAGCATTAAACAGTCAATGCATTCTCTCTTGTTAAGTGCTAAGTGTGATTAATGTGAGACTACATCTATGAATTGGATTTAAAAATTGCAGAAAAAATACTGCATTAGTAAAGATGACATGGACTAAATAATGTCTAAATTTTATTTAATTCTAAAGAAAATGCTGGATTTTGTAGTTAAGTTCATGAGAGTGTGAAGTATATAATCAAGCTTCCATGATTTTTCTAAGCAGGGACATTTCTTTTTTTGTTGTTTCGTTTTAGAAAGGGAAGAGCATGGAAATACTTCAGTCCTGTGAGAAAATGCATTCTTGTTGGTTAAGCCTTTTAGTTATGATATTTTATTGTGGCAGCCTGCAGTGACAAAGACAGAATATTTGATGAATAAAAATGTTATTTAGTGAGGCAGAGTATATTAGGAAAAGAGTAATTTGAAGAAAAAAAGTTGAAGAGTTAGCAACCAAAAAGTAATTTTATATAAATGTTGGTAAAAACCATCTAAAGCCTTTTCATTTTCTTCAGGTAGGTTCAAAATACGATTCTGGTCATTCAGTGGAGGGTAGAATTGAGGGGGTCCAGTGACCTTAAACAATGAGACCAAGTGTTAAGGCTACTGCTGTTGCATACATCAAAGATGGTGTGACTTGGACTAGCATGGGAGTGGTGGTGGTGGTGAAGACAATTTTTAAAGGTTCACTCTAGAAGAATTTGTTTACCGATTAGATGTTAAGCATAAGGAAAAAGAAGCCAAGAATAACACTAGGAATTTTGGCTTAGGCCTCTATGTGAATGAGGATTCCTATTATACTGAGATTGAATTTGGGTATGGGGATAAGATTTCTGTTTGGGATATATTAAATATGAGATTTTTTAAAAGGTTTCAAAAAGATAGTTAAATATAGTGGCTGAGGCATATGAATCAAAGTATAAATTCAGGTTTTATCAGCATAGAAAATATGATTTAAATTACAAGATAAGATAACATTACCTAAAAGGTTAGATGAAATCAAAAGCAGAAGTTGAAAAATATTATATGGGAGTTTTCTGGCTTCAATAATTGGGAGATAGAAGAGCATCTGGAAAGGACATGGTGTTGGAGATGAAACAGTGAGTGATCTAGGAGATCTTAGTAATCTACCAAATGGGGGCAAGGTTCCCCAAACTGTATTTATAGAGCAGGTGATAGGTTTCCTTCACACTCTTTATCATGATAGAAATAACTTTAGGATTGTTAGTTGAATGTGTATCCCTTTATTATACTTTCCATAAAAACAGGTGTGCTGCCTACTTTAGCCATAGTTTTGGATAGAACTATATCTAATATATTAATACATCACAGATTGACTATGTTTTATTTGTACATAAAATATTAAAGCAGGAGCATAAGTACTTAAAATATTAGGTAGCCATCATACTTTCAAATCTATTTTTTTAACATTATTCGATATTGTGCAAAATATATCTTGAAATCATTATTTTTTCATGTTTTTGGAACATTATAACTAATCTCACTAAGTTAAAGGAATAAAAGAAATGAGTATGTGTTTCCATGAAAATAATCTATAAGTAACAGCTTTTCTGAAAGATGATTTCAGTTATAGAAAGGCAAAACAGTCTCAAATAGAAGATATTTATTATTTCTAATTATTAGCACATTTTCACTTTTTTGGTAGAAATAGTTTCTCGAAAAAGAGACAGGCATTTCTATGATATCTTTCTGCAGCACATAAAATATAATTTAAAAGTAAATTTTAACTGGACAAAATATACACACATATGCTGTAAGCATACCCCAATGTATATTTACTACATAACAACAAGCAAATTTTGCATATAGACAGATTCCATTATCAGAAAATACATTACAAATATATTAAGAATTATTATTAATATGTTAGAATGAATATACTAATCTTACTTCATGGTTATATGAACTACATATGACAGAAGCTTTTATAAGTAATTATATGCAAAATACATGTTCATATAAACATATATCAACAGTGATCAGTGGAATCGATACAGGAATGTGAAGTTGCATTTGTGCTGTGTAAATTGTTGTGTTGGAGGCCCAAATGCGAGGGAGCAATCTTTGTTGCTGACAGAACTGGTTTCTCCTGGGCCTTGCTCTATGCGCCTTTTCTGATTGCTGATTTTAATCTGTATTCTTTCT